>NW_023270454.1:39621914-39755054 GCF_011800145.1 Mirounga leonina
CAGGAAAGAATGAAGAGCTCCAGAAAGGTAAATAAAAGTAAGTCTAAATGATACTGACTTTACAAAACAATTACAGGAATCTCTTGTGGTTATTTAAAAAATAGAATTAAAATGCATGACCAAAAAAAAAAAGCAGAAAGGGGCAAATAAAATTAGTGTTCTAAGGTCCCCGTATTACCCAGCAGGCTGTGATAAAGCATTGAATTATTATTGATAAAGTCTTGTCATAATAAAAAACTACTGAAAGAGAGGCACCTGGGTGTCTCAGTTGGTTAAGAGTCTGGACTCTTAATTTTGGCTCGGGTCATGATCTCAGGGTAGTGAGATCAAGCCCTGCTTCAGGCTCTGCGCTCAGTGGGGGCGGTCTGCTTCCCTCCCTCTTCTTCTCCCTCTGTCCCTCCCCACCACGTGCATGTGTACACTAATTCTCTCTAAAATAAATAAATCTTTTAAAAAAATAATAAAAAGGTAATAGAGAAGTTAAAAAATATGGAATTATTTTTTAAAATATGATTAACCCAAAGAATGTAAGAGAGAGAAAAAAAAGCAAAGAGATGGGACAAATAGAAAACAATAAGATTTAGATCTAATCCCAAAAGAATCATTAATTATTTCAATATAAACATATTAAATATGCAAGTAAAAGATCGGCAGGGATGGATGGGGAGCACCACTTAACTACCGTACTTACAAGAGACACACATTACACACAAACGACAGAGAAAAGCTAAAGAAAAAGGATGGAAAAAGATAGACTATGCATACTCTAACCAAAAAAGCTGCCATAACTATCTAATCAAACAAAACAGACTTCAAAATAAGAAGCTTCACCAGAGATTAAAAAAGGGACA
The DNA here is from genome assembly GCF_011800145.1 of Mirounga leonina. Taxonomy (NCBI): domain Eukaryota; kingdom Metazoa; phylum Chordata; class Mammalia; order Carnivora; family Phocidae; genus Mirounga; species Mirounga leonina. The sequence goes on from NW_023270454.1 coordinate 39,622,766, forward strand.
TTTCATAATGTTAAGAGTTGATCCACCATGGATATAGCATAATCCCAAATCTTCACGTAACAACAGTGTCAAAATATATAAAGCAGAAACTGACAAGTAAAATGACAGACAAAACCACAATCTTAGTGGGAGATTAAAATACTGTCATTTTACTTGTCAGTTTCTGCTTTATAGTAGTAGTCCGCATGTCTGTGTTCCCCACTACAGAAAGGTGACTGAGGAATTCCATCTTACTACTCTTCCTGTCTTTAGAGCCCAGCACTGTACCTGGCACACAGCAGATCCTCAATAAATGTTTAATGAATAATTTAGCTCCCTGAAGAAATCAGAAGGCCAAATGTGGAACTTCAACTTTATTCAATAAAATATGAATTAATATTACTAAATATACCTATCATTAAATGGGCTGTAAGGAGGCCATTGTTTCCTTTCTTAAAGAGTTTTATCCCAATTTACCAGTCCTTTTGAAGTTGGCATTATTTTCATTTAACAGAAAAGGAAAGAAAACACAGCTGGGCCACTATCAAAAGCCATACTCGGTCAGAGTGTACCTACTGAAGTAATCATTTACTTTCAGGTTAGCTTTGCAAAAGAACAAGAAGGACGACTTCTCTCTAGTCTTCTGGTAACAAATGACAAAGAGAATACATTTCTTCTTACTCTATATGGCCTTTTCTTCTACTCCAATAACTGCTTTTTTATATTTTAGCCAATGATCTTCGAAGAGAAGGGACTGAGTTTCTATCAAAATCATCTGGGGCTGTTTCAAACTCTGTCAGTGATGGGCTAGTTGTACAAGGCAAGTATACTTGGGGGGAGGGTAGGGGATGAGATTAAGAACCACCATTTCAGAGCCTCGTTTTTACTATTCAAATTGACATTCATTCAACAAAGCTGTACTGAGTGCCTGCTGAGCGCTTGGCACTGTGCTATACACAGGGGACAAGGGCAAAAATGTCTATCTCCTGAAGGGGCTCACAAGCTAAGGGGAGAGCCAGGGGGTACACAACTAACTCTCACCGGGGCAAGTCGGTATCCCTGCATGCTAACGCCAAAGGATGGGGCTGAGAAGGTTAGGCCAAGTGTTAGGGCCTCCTCCAGAAGGAATGTGTGACTGTACCAAGGTCGACCATGAGCACAGGAATAGAAGGGGAGGCCCACATACTATGCATTTGCCCATCATGAACTAACTATAACACTGTATGATAAAAGCTCTAAGGCAATTATAAACAATAATATATAAAAGAAAAAGAACAATGAATTCCACGGATTTCAGGAAGTTTTCCCAAAAAGGTAATATCGGACAGGTCTTACAGGATAAGTAGAATTTTACGAAACAACAGAGCTAACATTTTGAAATATCACTGCATGACAGACACTGCTCCAAGCACCTTCTATCTCCTAACTAGTTTAAGCTTTGCAACAAACTCTCTGAGCAAACACTATCATTTCCCCCGTTCTACAGGTAAGGAAAGTGAAATATGGAAAGGTTCAGTCATCTGTCCAAAGTTTACATACACAGCTGTATGCCAGAATCAGGGTTGGAACCCATCTTGTCTGGCTCTAGAACCTCAATTTTTTAACCACTTGTTTCAATTGCTAGTTCTCACAGACACAAGACAGAAATGCTGGGGTTCAAGGCGGCTGGTGAGGACACAAGGCTGCTAAGGGCAGGTGCAAGACTATGAGGGCCGGTGATGCATCTTACCCTGCAGACGAGTGGAAGGTTTTATATCAGAGCCCTACTGCGATTAGCTCTATGATTCAGAAAGACAGTTCATGTGTTAGCCTCAGTACAGGAAGCCTTCTCCAAAAAGAGAACAAAAAACTCTAAACACTGTAGGAGTCAGCTGGAGGATGCATGTCCTGATGCCACTCACAAAAACGAGTGGCTAGATCACAAAACTTTACGTATAAATGTGCGTAGATGAAACAAAATGCAGGCCGATGACTAATTTCTGCCTATTTGAGTTAGGCATTTTTTTTTTATATACAAGTCAAACAAGCCACCTACCTCCCCATCAGGAACTCAAATGAGTCCATGATACTATGGCCTTGGCAAGACAACTCATTTTTTTCTGCCCCTTTTTGTACTTCCTGCTTTAGTTTATGTCAAAAGCTAAGTGGCCTTATCAGTTTAAAGTGCAAAATAAAAACATGAGTCAGCAAACAGAGATTTCCTTCCCTCTTCTCCAAATACAAACATTTCACACTGACACACACACATACACACACACACACAGCATTCATCTAGTAAAGAACCTCCCAGAAGCCTTAAAAATACTATCTTTTGTTCCAGCAACTTCACTTTTAGAAACTTACTCTAAGGAAAGATTCTGAACTAGAAAGGTAAAACGTTTTTGCACAAAGATTTTCATCAAAGCATTATCTACTTTCGGGGAAAAAGAGTAAGATCCAATAACTGGAAAACAAGTAAGCTACGGTACAATCCACTCAATAGAATATTATGTAGCCCTTAAAAAATTATGTTCATAAAAGCTATGTAATAACTTGGAAAAAACCTTAAGCACAACATAAAATGGTATATACAGCATGAACAACTACGTAAATATACCAAAATATTAACAGTGGCTGGGTTTGGAAGGTTAGTAATATCTCTCTCCTACTTTTCTAAACTTTTCAAACACTTAATGAAAAACTTTAACTTCTGAATTTTAAAAAAGCCTCTATATGCAAGTATTTGCAAATTACAAAAAACAAAAATCAATTTCATGAAGTCAAGCTACATACAACCTCTACTTCTAAAGTCTAAAGACTTAGAGCGTGATCGGATTTTGGAAGTAATAGAAATACAGTTTAAAGCAGGGTTCTAAATTCGGAACTTTTCCATATGGAGTCTTCCCTATGGGAAGGATTTCTATTAGCCCTGCCAGAGGCCAAACAAGAAAAATACTCTTATAATACTCCGTTTGACTAGGCTATTTAATTTTGCAACCTATGTGCTATTCCTTAATGTTAAAAGGAAAAAAAGCGAAAAATTTTAAAATACCTTTAACTGCTGTGTGACTTGCTTTATATTTAAAGGAAACCTAATTAGCCAATTGCACAACAATGGGCATTTTCTTCATCCTGGCCTCGTCAAGTAAAGAAACATATAATTATCCAACTGTGTGAATAAAAACAAAATACACTATCTGGTGTTCAATACTTTTCAGATCCCAGACTCCCACAGAGAGTTTTATTTATTTATTTACTTATTTTTTTTAAAGATTTTTTTTTTAATTTATATATTTGACAGAGAGAGACACAGCGAGAGAGGGAACACAAGCAGGGGGAGTGGGAGAGGGAGAAGCAGGCTCCCCGCAGAGCAGGGAGCCCGATGCGGGGCTCGATCCCAGGACCCTGGGATCATGACCTGAGCCGAAGGCAGGCGCTTAACGACTGAGCCACCCAGGCGCCCCCCACAGAGAGTTTTAAAAGAATTATTCTAATTGTATCTGAAAATACATTTTAAAAAAGGGCAGAGAGAGGGTAGCTGCCAAGTGGTACAAACCAAGTACCATTATAAACTGATGGAGAGAGGAGACAGATCAGAACCAAATTAAATGCCCTCTGTAGCTTCAACCAGTTGGTTTATAATTCTTGCACTGGCATGGAATTCAATGAAGTAGACAAAATAAATGACTCCATTAAATATTGAGGGAATAAATTATTCAATAAAATAAATATAAAATATAGGCTCCAAAAAGTGACTGGGGGAAAAAAAAAATCAAAGACTCCTAGTACCTTAAAAAAATAACGGACAGAAGATAAATGGTCTATTGTCAATGAAGCAAGCAACTCACTTTTTTTTCACTTCTTGTTCTTTGGTTCATTACTCTGTCTTAACTCTAATGGTAAAACAGCATGGCATAGAGATCAAAAGAATCAAGAAACTAAATGCACAGGGTATTGATTAACTTCACTTTGGAACTGTTTAACAGCTGGGTAAGTTATTTAAGGAAAAAAGACAACTTTGCAAAAATTAATCTTCCTATAAAAATGTTTGAACCATTTTTTAGGAAACAAGTATTTCCAAGTAACAAAATAAACTGTGCATGTTTCCTGACTTATATCACTACACTAGCTTTCTTCTTAAACAGATGATCTTGTGAATAAGCAGGAAAAGTAAGACATGAGCACCCAAAGAAGAGCTACACTGGGGCTACCGAGACATCATAAGCCGACTATGGGATTTTTGTAATGCAATAGTTTTTTATATCTAAAATGTTTCAACATATACCAACATACACCATGGAGATGTAAAATACCACAGAGATGTGTTGTATAAAGCAACTGGTGGCAATACTGGTACTATGGAAAGGTATGTGTCATCTATCCTAACATCCAAGTTTCAATAGGATTCAAGGTCTGATAAGAACCCTTGCCTCCTCTGAGATGCCTGGCTAAAGTAAAACATCAAAAAGGGCCAAAAAGTGAACATGCCAGTGGATCTCTAATGTAACTTTTCATTACTCCATTTTTTTTTAGCCTACTTGATGTCATCTGGGTACCCAAGTCAACTGCATACTTTTACCAAAGGCAGAATTGCCAAAACAGATCATGATTCTCAAGAAGAATAAAAGATAAACTAAAAATTCCTGACACTCACAGAAACCACAGAATCACAGAAGAAGAGTAGACACTACCGATTAGGGTTAAAAATGCTTAAAAAGATGAAGGCTGCAGCAAAGAAAAATATTCCAGAGATTCAATGCCAGTAAACATTATAAAACATAAAGAGCAATCCTCATTAAGCCAAGAATTACAAGGAGCTTTGCTGGTTAAGAGTAAGATGGAGAATTCACAAAATGGCAGGAGAAGGGGGTGGGGGGAGATCATAACCATATTCATTAGACCTAAGTAAAATTAGGCTATGGAGTCAAGTCCTGAAGAACAGGGATCTTCTAAACTTTTGCTAAAACTAAATTACTTAGTACTTAAAAGGGGAACAGCAGACAATCCACATGGTGGCTTAGGAACGCTGAAGCAGAAGCAGCACATACACTCACATCTGCAGGTGGAAAAGCAATCCCAGGAACAGTACCTGTGAAAAACAGTAACGAACACAGGCAGAGACAGTACTCTGGAACAAGCAAAATACAGCCATAAGCGGTATCAACTCTGAACAGTTCCCAACAAAAGCACGAAAGACTATCATACAGTTCCTTAAGGAAAGTGATACATCTTTATCCACTCTTAAAGCAGACAGGGAAAAAAAATGCTTAAATGTGCAACGCAAGTATAATGCCATTACAAGGAATATCAGAACAGAGAGAGGGTTTCTCTAGCCATCTCGGGCTCAGACAAATACCTCAAAGTTACAGTGCTCTATGATTTGGTTTCAACAAATAATCTGTTCAAATGTTTCATCCCCCCAGTTACTCCAATTAGGAACTAACTTCATTTTGAGATATTTGAATTGCAGGAGAAAACAGGTGAAGTGCCTCTGCATTTTTTTCCTGTTTTAAAATAGCAGTTAGCCCTTGACTTTCAATTTCAAACAGGTCAAATGTAGCTAAATAAAACTCACCACCAACCAAAACAAGGGGGAAAAAAAACCCTAGAACAAGAAAATGAGGATGAATAAAATCTTTCTCCAACCTTTACAGATTTGAAAGCACTTTTTAAACCACCCACTTCGCTGCCGGGAAGTTCGGCCAAAAGGAACTCTACTTCAACTGAGTCCTCAGAAAACGCAAGTGTATTTAAACAAATTCCTACACAAGAAAGTGCTATGAAGATTCGCCGGAGATCATAGAAGAAATCTGCTGGTCTTAGATCAAAGCAGCAGCAAAGTCCCACCATTACAAACACCCAGAAGTCAAATTTCACGTTACTCAGTCTCTTGTTATTAAGCCTTGTTATTGTTACTTCCAAACATTTCCCAACTTTCTAAACGTGTAATTAAATGACACAGAATAGTTTGCCATTTTTTCAGAGATTAATGTTCCAGATCTGGGGTAATGGGGGAGGAGTGAAGATAGGAGGGAGGATAAGCTCTTGAAAGCCTATTTTTAGTAGTAATGTAATTACGCAGTACTACCACCTTAAAAACACGTGCGCTAACAGCCAGTTTCCCGGTCTTGCAGGTGTGACATGACTAGCAAGAACTGCAGTGAGGTCTCTCAACAGTGTCAACCGAGTGGGAAACTTTGGAATCAAAAAGGAAAGGAGTAGCAACACGTAGACTTTGAATAGCAGCTTCCCACTTACCACTTGTAAGGTCACTGCAAGCTGTGATTTCGGCCAGATAATTTCGAAAGCAGCATCCCTTTGATGAAAATGAAGCATGGAATTTATGGATGTCACAATTACTTGAGACTCTAAAGAGGACAGGGCTCTAGTTTACATATTTAGGTGTGCCAAGTACACTATTCAATATATCTTCCACTGTGTTAGAAAATTCTTGAAGACGAGAATGCTCTCTGGTTCTGTTCTGGATACACAAGTCCTTCCATCCTGACAAACCTAGGCTGCTTATGGGACAACTGGTTGATTTTCCCTAGTCACAGAGACTCCCCAGAGGATAGCAAGTGTCGGCTGTGTTTTGTTTCATGAGATGATTACTTGTTAAGTAGGCTGAAGGCACTTAGAAGTTTTCTTACTGTCCTCAACTTCAACAAACAATTCTGGCTTATTTGTACATCTCCTCGCCACTTCTTTAATCCCACTGAATCCCTGTTCTCAAATTCATGCTTGTAACGGAAGACTACTCTTCAGTTCATGGTAGCCTTTCAAGATATCCAGGTCCTAATTACCTCACCCTGATGAATGTCCTCTGCATTCACCTCAACTCAAGACTGGACAGTCATTTGGCCTTCAAGTGCTCACTCCTCAAACACAGGAGGATTGAAGACCAGAGGCATTTTAAACTTTAATTTTGTTGAGTACAAGAAGAAAAACTCTACCATAGTTGTCTCTTGGAAAAAAGAAAAATACTCTCTTTGGGTCACTGTTAATGTAGAATAGCAATTTCACAGACTGCAAAGAATGCTAAATGTGGTAAATTCCCACAAGTAGTCAGTTATGAATGAGTCATCACTAACAAATGAACAAAATTATTCTAATTGCATTATTACCTTATGTAAGTATTATACTGGTTGTTTTTACAAACATTATCTTACTGATTTCTACAGCAATCCTTCAAGCTATATATCATTACCTCAATTTTACTAATAAACCTGAGAAGCAGAGGTCAAGTAATTTTCTCAAGACCATATTCTAATAAGTGGTAGATCTACATTTTAAACAGATAATACACAGAACAGGTGCTAGAGTCCATTAATCAGGTTTAAAAAAAAGTAATTCAAACTCCAAATTCACAGATGAAAATGGAGTAGGCTGGAGAGGAAAAAAACTGCCCTATTTTAAAAAAAATCCTGCTGTATTTCATTTTTTGGAACATATTTCTCCTTCCCCACTGATCTCACAGGTGCTGTTTATGACAATAAACACACATCTGTAGGGGTGAGCTGACACACACAAGGCAGGACAGCCTGAACCCTCTCCCTATATTTAGACCTTCTGCTCAGCTCTTAATTGAATAATTTAATCAGGACCCTCTAGAAGGGAAACACATCCATATTCATCACAGGCATCAAAGGAAACATCTTTACAAGTTATATCCTTTTACAAACCAACATATGGTCTCACGCCATTCTCCCAATTGTTGAACTCCTCCTCTGGGAAGAGCATGGAATTTTATTTCTTTTTATCACTTGAAAAAATCACTTCCCTCCTAATTCAGTAAAACTGGGTGGAGGCCACTTCCTTCACAGGTGAGAGAAATAAAACTTGTTGATCTGTCATTGTCAGGAATTTTAAAGTTAACTATTTATTCTATGTACTTTCAAAATAGAAACAAAAGGCAGACTCAGTCCAAAATAAGAAATCAGGGCACATGTCCCACACTTTTAAATAAAACCCCTACAATTTTTCTGTCACTGTAAGATGTTTCTAAATGAGAAAACAAGGGCCCTTCCCTCGGAGTGAAAAGAGGTAGGCTGAAATGGTAGCTTCCACTTAGAAGCTGTACTCTGAACAAAACACCGCTCTGAGCTTCAATGTGCTTTTCCACAAAATTTTGATTCCATCACCTATCCTACTGGATTGTTAACGAGGCTCAAATATGAACATGCAAAACTGATTTGAAAATTACAACATGCCAAAAAATGTAATGTATTTTATTAACACAACAGCTTCACAAATAAGGAACTTAATTTGAATACTTTGTACATACAAAAAACCGAAGTTTCTGTCCTAGTTTTGTCTGTTCCGTGAAGTTCTAACTTTATAAGACATAAAGAAGGGGGGGGCGGGAAGGAGGGAAAAGCGCTGGGGACCTGGCACTGAACAAAAGAGACCAAAAGCATATTTTTAAAAGTCTGTGCCTTCATGAGACCTACATTCCAGTGGTCAGGGAAGGCCTCACGAGGAGGGTGCTATTTGAACAGAAGCCTAGAAAGGTGACAGGCTGAGCCATGTGGACAAGTGGGGCAGCACACTGCTGCAGGGGGAACGAGGCAAGGGGCAGGCGGGAGAGCGGAGGTGGGCCAGGTTTCGGGGGCAGACCCACGGGGAGCCGACCCACGGACTTCCCAGCCTGCACTCTGAACTGAGCTGGGCACCACGGGGGAGAAGTGAGCAGAGCTTGACAGGATGACCACGGGTTGGCCCCCTGAAAGAATAGAAGTCGGAAGCAGTAGGAGTGGTGACAGCTGGTTGTGGTAATGGCAGCAAGAGCGAGGGAGACCAATTAGGAAGCTACGGCCATTGTTGTGGTTGGAGAGGGTCAAAGGTTTGGATCAGTGTGGCCCAACAGTCAGATCCTGGATATATTCTGAAGGGAGGGCCATGAACAAATAACACTTTATTGCTGAAGTAAATAAAGAAAATAATTAACCATAAAGCTGGAGAAATCGGTTTAATTTTTAGACATGCAAAATCCCGTATTATGGAACTATGAGGCGGAGTCTCTGAGGTGGGGTCAAAGGTCACTGGAGAAGCTGTCCAAGAATTATCACAGGAGCAGGAGGGAGGGAGTTAACGACTGGTAGCTAAAATCTCGTAGGAATGAGGGTGAATGATGGGGGCCGGGGCAGTAAAGCACTAACAAGGAAGGAAAGTGAGAGGTGAAATCTGACATGATATTCAAAGCTGGGTGTTTCTATGGAGGACGGAAGAATGGTGTGGCGGTGGCAACGAACAGGGCCCCCGCTTCCAGGCACCATGGGCCTCGGGTTATGAGAGAGAACGGCCACGCCTTAAGACAGCTGCAAGGGAAGCAACATCCTCAGATGAACATACACAAGCATATTCATGTTCTAAATAACCCAGATGTCCAACAATAATGGAGTGATGAAATCAATTAGGGTACATCCGACCATGATGTAACTGTTAAAAGGGAAAAAAACCAGACAGACTTTTATGTCTAACAGGGAAAGAAAACCAGACCGTAACTGTTCAGTTAGAAAGAAGTTGCAGACCAGTATATACAGTATGGCTCCATTTCAAAAACACAAAGAGAAACAAAACCCGTAGATATATAACATAGGTACATTTTTAAAGGCCTGGAAGGAAATGCACAAAACCAAGTAAGTGATTCCCTCTAGGAGTGAGCTGGAAGGAGGGGAGTGCAGAACATTTTTACTTATAACCAATTACTATTTTCAATTTTAAAACCCAATAAAAACAAATAAAAACTGAAGAGGGTAACACTTATTCTACATCACTCTGTAAGACAGTATTATGACCAAGAGGTGGCAAGATTTATCTTTTTATAAAGAAAAAATAATTGACAGTGTTTCTGCACAGAGTGGAAATATCACTGCAGTGGGATTTTTTTTTTTAATTTTTTTTTTAAGATTTTATTTATTTGCGAGAGAGAGAATGAGAGACAGAGAGCATGAGAGGGAGGAGGGTCAGAGGGAGAAGCAGACTCCCTGCTGAGCAGGGAGCCTGATGTGGGACTCGATCCCGGGACTCCAGGATCATGACCTGAGCCGAAGGCAGTCGCTTAACCAACTGAGCCACCCAGGCGCCCCTGCAGTGGGATTTTTAAGAGAAATCTATTCCTGTATACAGAGTTGGAATATATGACTTAATTCCGGGTGAAGAGGTGAGCGGGAATGCACTTTTTTATTAAGCAAGTCAGCCACATCATCAAAAAATTTGATTTTACAAAATGCATATTATAACAAAAAATAATTTTCTTCCCATTCTAGCCCCTTAGTCCCCTTTCCATTAACAATTCAAATATCCTTCAAACTTTTCAATGCATGAATTTCTTACCCCAAAAAAGTTTTGTTTTACTCAAAAATCTTCAAAAGCAATTTGGTCCTTCACTTTTCCAGCATATAAATCTGTTACTTGGAAGAACGAAATAGTTTCTAAAAATCAAAGTTTACACAATCACTGAAACAAACATTGACATTAGCCAGATTTCACTCTCCTCCACATGACAATCAACAACAGCCTGTTTTCAATCTGCCAAAAACTAGACTGGACTTAACAAAGGTTCGCTTGGCCACCTCGGAGAAAAAACTGAACAAAACAGTAGCAGCCCTCTTCCAGAACAGGACCAGCTCCCTCCAGCTAAGAGCTAAAAGAAGCAAATGCAACATCTCCCACTGGGTTAGAGGAAAAATGCTCTGGTTATAAGCAAGGGTACCCAACGGAATTAGATGAGAGCTGTACCGTAAGTCCAGACTTTCTCTGCCTCAGTCACGGGTTCAGTCCAGTCCTCCATGAACTTTTCCACAATGACTGACTTACCGGTCAGAATGGAAACACCTAGCAAAGCTCTCAGAAGTCTCCGGAACCCAAATTCTCCTCCTTTAGACATTCAACTATTAAGACAACTTTAGTCTTCACTAATTCACTACTTAATTGAACAAATTCTTTAAGCGCTTACCACCAACATAAAAGTGCAGTAGAAAGAAAATTGAGTATGGTACAGTTCCCATCACCACCAAGCTTAGAGTTAGGAGGTATGTCAGTGAGAGATGGGAGAACCATCTTACATGATGACTGTGATAAGAGCCACACAACGTTTATCCAAGGAGGAACATACATACAGGGTAAATGGCCAAGAATCTATGCTGTTTTCTTTGCCACGACTACATCTCACATGCATCTTGGGCTTTGTTTCCTACCATGCAATAAAAATACAGATTGAGTTCAACTGATTGTTAAGCAGTCACATCAGTAGGAACAATAAAATGGATAATCCAAAGCAGCCTCAATAAAAATTAGCCACTGTAGACATTTTTCCAAAGAAGACATACAGATGGCCAATGGGAACATGAAAGGATGCTCAACATCACTAAGCTTCAGGGAAATACAAATCAAACCACAGTGAAATATCACCTGACACCAGTTAGAATGGCTTTTATCAAAAAGAGGTCAAAAAGGCAAGAAACAAGTATTGGTGAGGATATGGAGAAAAAGGAACCCTTGTGCACTGCTGGTGGGAATGTAAATTGGTGCAGGCACTATGGAAAAGAGTATGGAGTTTCCTCAAAAAATTAAAAATAAAAATACCATATGATCCAGCAATTCTATTACTTGAGTATCTACCTGAAGAAAGTGAAAACACTAATTCAAAAAGATATATGCACCCCTATGTATATTGCAGCATTATTTACAATAGCCAAGATATAGAAGCAACCTGTGTCCAACTATGGATGAATGGATAAAAATGTGGTACACACATATACACAGTCACAGACACACACACAGACACACACACACACAAATACTACTCAGCCATAAGAAAAGAATGAAATCTTGCCATTTATGACAACATGGATAGACTTTCAGGGTGTTATCCCAAGTGAGATAAGCCAGATGGAGAAAGACAAATACTGCAAGATGTCACTTCTGTATAGAATCTAAAAAACAAAACAAACAAAACAAAACTCAGACTCACAGACACAGAATAGACTGGTAGTTGCCAAAAGGGAGGAAGGTGGGGAAAGGGGCAAAATAGGTGAAAGGCATTAAGAAGTACAAACTTCCACTTATAAAACAAATACATCATGAGGATGACATATACAGTCAATAATATTGTCGAATTACTATGTTGTACACCCGAAGCTAATATAATATTGTACGTCAATTATACCACAGTGAATTAAAAAAAATTAACCACTGTTTTTGGAATGTATTATACTTTATCAAAGAAAGATTTTAATTCCTTATCACAGTTTGTTTACATTAATATTATTAACCCTGAGAACAAATGCCTGTTCAAGATTCAAATACCGCTGTGGAAAATCTCTAAGTGGATGATGCAGTCAGTTAACTAAAATGGTTTTATTATAAAAACTTACAAAAACAAACCTATTTTGTCATACAAATCTCTCCTCCTCTTGAAATTCTGACTGTAGGCAAGAAACAGCCTTAATAGAACATCTGAAACACACCAATTTGAAGACTCAACAAACTCTCATCACCATCACTACCAACTTCAAAAGGAGGGAGTTGTCATGCACGGGGTTCAATGGATGACATCATATGAGTGCATCCATGGTCTCCATCAATTTTCAACACAGCTCAAGTATTCAAAAAGAATCAAAAATCATCCTCATATCACCACCACCACCATCACCACTCACAATGAAGCACCAAGCACTGTTCTGATACTTTATACCTATTGCCTCTCATAATCCTTACAAGAATCCTATAAGGACTCTTTTAGACATGATGAAACAGAGGTACAGAAAGGTTAAGGAGCTTGCCAAGGCAACCAGTCTACCACCCTGCTCCTCCTAAATAACCTCCTCCTGTGTCTCATGCATAAAGCAGAAGGACTGGTAAGCAGGGATTTGCTTATAGTTTTATTTCAATCCCTCCAATTCTTCCCTTCCCAACTTATTTTTATTTTCATTGTTCTTCCCTTCTTGATAACTTCCCACTTTCCTAGAACATGGGAAAAACCAAGAGTTTTATTATCAGGGCAGCAATGACAAAATTAAGTTCATTTTAATCTTAAGAGCCCAAAATAAAGATAAAAAGTCATAAGCTACAACTCAATAAGACATAAGGAAATTGCACCATGGCTTCACACCAATAGACCATATATGTTTCCAAATCTTAATATTCTTTTCTTATATGTCTGTGGAACATTAAAATTAAACTCCTTTTATGAAATGCATTTTCTTTACATTCTCACTGATTATTCTTAGGGTTCTTCACTGAAAACATAGAATTATTGGCTTAAAAAAAATAAGCCAGTAGTTTTGTTAAGGTAATTTTCCACTCAGGCAAATGTAGAGATGGAGAAAATTTATAGGTAAAATATTAAAATATTCATTTTAATGGCTAACACACAGCTGACAGTCACAATGCTATCTATACATGATGGCAAAAATGAATACTGTGAACTCTGCAGGATGTGGGTGAGGGAATGAGCAGCAGAGGGGAAGATAAAGCAAACCGTGTACTGGTATGGCAGTAACATCAGCTGGGGGCACTACCACTTCAACTCTTATCTGCCTCCTAACCCCCTTCTTCCCCCCTCTTCATGCTCTGTGGCAGGGTTTCTCAATCTTAGCATTATGGGATGTCAAGCAGCATCCCTGCCCTCTACCGACTGGATGCTGGTAGAATCACTCTTGCCCTGCCTCCCCTACTTGTGACAACCCAAACTTCCTTTTCTCCTTGTAATCTAAATGCCTCAGGCCTCAACACCTCTATTTAGCTCCACTTCTAGACACTAGGACACAAGGAATTGCTGATCTCTTCAAGAATGGACAAGAGAAAGAGGTCAAACATACACATCCTTTCTTCCTCTCTCTTTTTCTCCTCAAACAAAAAAAAGCAGGGACAGTGGAGCCTAGGTGGCTCAGTTGGTGGAGCGTCCGACTCTTGATTTCAGCTCGGGTTGTGATCTCAGGGTCGTGGGATCCAGCCATGGGTCAGGCCCGTGCTCAGCAGGGAGTCTGCTTGAGATTCTCTCTCTCCCTCTGCCCCTGCCCCCACTTGTGAGCTCGTGCTAATATAATAAATCTTTAAAAAAAAAGGGGGGGGGCAGGAACAAAACAGTCAATCGTCAGAATTAACCGGTATGGTTTGAGCACCTACAATGGGTATTACACAGGGTCAAGTGCTGCTGGGTATAAAAGACATAGTTCATACCCACAACGAACTTAAAATGAAAAAATCCACTCATCAGGTACCTACTGTGTGTCAGGCCAAAAGTTCTTAATGCTGGTAGACATTAAACTTGCCCGTAATAATTTTATAAAAGCTCCCCACCATAACCCTTGAGTAGAATCCCCTAGCGGCAGGTCCATGGATTTCTGTGGTGGTTGTTCAAGTGATTTTGATGGGCAGACCAAGGGAGAACAATCCTGTGATCATAAAGACACTGCCCGTTACCCCCAAGTAACTCAGTCGAAAGAGGTAGTAAGAAAACCGTAACAAAGGCTATTAAAACAAAGGCTAGACTGGACAAGCTGGTTTGTACTGTTCGTCAAAGTTACAAGATTTTTAGTGCAAGTCTAACATTTATGACCACTGATTCCCACCTTATCAAGTGTATAAAACATACCTTATGAAGTACAGACACACTCAAAAACTGCTGAAGGACAGGAAGCAAGAGCTCCACCAACTGCATCAGCTTTCTTTCTCAATCCCTTGATTTTAAAGGCTATCCCAATTATAAGAGAAATACCTTCAAAGTAAGAATATGTAACATTAGTAATGATGGCTTGTTATTTAACTTTTCTTATTGTAGTCTCCTCCTACTGATAGGATTGCTCCTTGGAGGCAGAAACTGAGAATACATTTCTCTATCCCTCCCGCAAATATAGCAGACACACAGCAGGAGTGCACAAGTTACTTGCTGAATAGATTTTACCGGCTTAACAAAAGGCAGAACCCCAGAGTGAGGCTGCACCTTCTTAAAGGAGCCCTTCCCGAAATACAAATCCACATCTCAGCCTGCACAATTTGACAAGACAGAACTCTTCAGTGTTTAAATGCAAATAAGTGCTATAAATACAGTTTGTGTGCCAATCATCTGAATGTTAATCAAGTTAATTTTGTTCACAGTTAACAGGAAAACATTTAAAACCAATCAAACATTCCCTCAAGCTTGAATAAACTAAATGGAAATCCTGAGCACACAAACATGAACACAAGGAAAATAAAGAGGGTGTTATTAATCATGCCACACTGCAAAGCCAGCAATGGGCAAAAAGCAAAACAGGAAGCTGTAACAGATGAGATGGCAAGCCATATACAATCTGCCATCCTGGGTGTTCCAGTAGGGGCTAAATGCTAGCACAACATGCTCTGCATTATTATTCCCTTTCATGAAAAGCTACAGTCTCTGATAAAATTAAGACCCGTTTTCCAGGCGGTCACCCTCCCTGTCCCACTTAGCTTTTAAAGAGTCTGAGCCTGACGAAGGCATATCAGTTCAGGGTTCCTACTCACAGTCACTCAGAAAAAGGAGGGGATGGGTACTGGCCTGAGTGGTAAGTGTGTAAGTGAGATTTAAAAGTCTTTTCCCCCCCAACTTTGAAATATTCACAGATCATCTAAGGGGCGCCTGGCCGGCTCAGTTGGTAGAGCATACGACTCTTGATCTCGGGATTGTGAGTTCGAGCCCCACACTGGGTGTAGAGATTACTTTAAAAAAAAAAAAAAAGAAAGGAGATGGTGAGGCAGAAAATGCTGCCAAATAATTCTACTCTGTCTAGCAGCTCGGTAAGAACTCCCTTAATGCTAAGGTAAGACCGAGTGTACTTCAGTCAGGTATGGACCTCACCCACAAGCAGCATATGTTTCCCTTACAGACAGCATATGAAAAGCCTTTTTTTACATCCATTATCGCTGTTATCCTTAAGAGAAAATCTGGGAAATTAAATGCTGATGCCTAACTTTTAAAATTACTTTCATTTTATAAGAACTTCTGCACGACAGGACCTTTCTCACTTTGATACCTTATAAACTAATCAATTTTAACAATCAAAACCATATTCCAAGCCCACCACCGGTCTCCTATAAGAAAATGCCACTATAAATAGAATCTAATGCTGCAACTCAGGTAGGAGAGAAAGAGGCCCATCTCGTTATACTCTGTGAAGCACAGGTGTCCCTCAGGTTCATCAATCACGTCAGTTGATTGAGAAACCGCATATAACTGACAACCCCTAATGGGCTGGGAACACCTCACATTCTTCTAAGACTCTGATCCCAAAATCATGTCATGGAGAGGAGCAGGATATGATCAAGGAAATAAAATGGAAAAAGCTTGTCTTTTATAACTCTGGCTTATACATACCATGTACCTCCCAGTAACTCCAGCTTTGCTTAGGCAGCTGGGAAATTCTGGCTTCAATGAAAAATAAACCAGTTTGCCCAGACCAATACTTCCTGGTACATAAAGAATAACACAATAAAGTAAAAGACATCATCCCTATTCCAGTGAGGAATCTGGCCAGGACACAGGAGAACATTTTTTATTAGTAGCTAGCAGATTTCATGTATTTTTTAATTGTCTGTTCACGTCCTTTACCAATCTTGTTTCTTAGGGGTGCTGTTTTCCTATTGATTTTAGAAGTTTCTTACATAGAACAGTAAGTAACTTGCTGCAAATATGTTACCTAAAAGGTTGTTATTTGTAAGTCCATGTTTAGTTATTTTAAGTGTGTATTTGGCCACATAAATGCTGTCAAATCTATAAAATTTTCCTTTATGGATTCTGCCTTCCACATTTAAAAGGGCTCTAGAGCTGGCTATTAATTACCCCCTCCTGTCTCTTGAGGAAATGGCACATATCAATCTCCCCCTTTCCTTCCGACACTATGACAAGAATCCATGCCAGAATCTTTCTACACTGAGTGTGTATTACTCCACTGGAAAAAAAAAGTAACACTAATGAATGCTATAAAAAAAGCCACAGATAAATTTGAATACTTATCTTTAAAAGCTCTGGGCAATTTAAGTAACTTCTTTAAATCATTAAAGGGCATTCTTCTCTTAGTTCAATTACTATATTTTTCGCAAAAACCTTTATCTGCAATTGTCAGGGAAATGCTCCATCTACAAATTCCCAAACTTGGTATTTCACAATTTCATTACCAGGATTCCCATTGCTTAACTCTTCTCAATTCATTTAAGTCCATTAGACTCCTTATAACCTATGACCCCTTATCTAGATTGGATTCAGTACTGCTCTCATTAACGTTCTAGACTCTAAAATCACATTGATTTTTAAAAACAGCTAATGTTTTCTGAATGTTCACTATGCCAAATCCTATACTGAGCATAAAATGCACCTCCCCTCTCCCCCATTTTAACACCTCTGAAACAAGGAACTTTACAATCAATGGTAAGTCATATCTAATTGACGGGGTTTTTTTTTTTCCTCGAGTAGCACATGAAATAGTACAATGAAATAATTAGCAGCATCTTAATTAGATGAAATATGAAAGTATAACTCATTTAATCTTACTAGCAATCCTGAGGCTGATACTATTATCTCTATTTTTCAGACAAGGGAAAGCAAGGTACCAAAGTGAATGGTAGCTCCCCCAAAGTTATAAAAAGCAAGTTAAGTGGCGGGGCTTAGACTTCAACCCAGGCAATCTGACTCTAGAGCCTCGTCTCTTAACTGATTTGCTATGGTAGGCCAGAATCATCTTTACCAACATTTCTCTCCAATCTTACTATCAGGTCATCCAGTTGTTCTAGGAAGTAACAATTACCTAATCCACAGCCACATCAAACTTTCCACCAGGCTTTGCCCTTGCTGTTCAGGCTCTGAATTCTCCACGGCCCACTACCCGCAATGGTTCTTTCAAAACTTTCAAAACTTCTCCATTATTCTTAAACTTCCAGTACCATTTGCCGAGTCGCCCACCTCACCACCCCAGTAAGGGACTCGTCTCCCACACTACTGGGAAAGTCAATGCAAGCTGGCAGAAGCTCCGCCATCTCCTTTCTTCTAACTTGAGCCCCATCCTGCTTCTCTCTCGGACAACTGTCCCACCTTACCATGGTTAATATGTTGTCACCTGCGCCCTAGATCACTCACTCCATCATCTTTAATTGCTCTGTCCATTAACTTCTTTCCTTCAACCTTCGGAATCAAAGAGATTGCATCTATTTTGAAATATAAGTCACTCGAGGGCATCTGATAATCTTTTTTTTTTTTTAAAGATTTTATTTATTTATTTGACAGAGAGAGACACAGCGAGAGAGGGACCACAAGCAGGGGGAGTGGGAGAGGGAGAAGCAGGCTTCCCCCCAAGCAGGGAGCCCGATGCGGGGCTTGATCCCAGGACCCTGGGATCATGACCTGAGCCGAAGGCAGGCGCTTAACGACTGAGCCACCCAGGCGCCCCTACTTCTCATTTCTTAATATGCTCTGTGTCTCTTCACACCTGCATTCACTTGATTACCCTGACCTTTCCTCCTTCAACATGAGCCAACCATACAACATTTTCCCAATCTGAACCTACTTCTGGAATCTCTCTTCCCCAGGCTTTCTGGTTTCACTGCTCCTCTGACCCTACATCTTTCTTCCAATTTCTTCTTCCATCCACTTTAAATATACCTCTTCCTTCTACTAATTCCCAATTGTGGATTTCAGTGGAAGGCTTGACCCACCAGCTTTTTCCTTTCCATGGTCCTCTCAGAATACCGATCCACTTTTGGAAGGTCAACCATCATTTCCAGGAGAAGACTCCTGAGAATCTTTTGTGAAGCTCTGAGCCCTTCCCTAAGCTTTGGTTATTTATCTCCAACTTGCCGGTAGGATACTTCTACTTAGAGACTCCACCTTAATTCGACATGTCAATTTAATCTTTATTCCTTCCACAACCAGTTCTTCCCTATTCTTAAGAAAATACTTTATTAATTTTCCAGCCACTCAGGTTGGAAACAAGAATACTCTGACACCTCTCTCCTGTTACTCTATAGTGAAATAACCACCAACCGTTTTTTTGTTTTTTTTTTTCTCATAAAACCCATCTCTATCACACAGATAACTCAAATAGCTTTCCTATTAATCTCCTGGCATCCGGCCCTACCTTCTCCAATCGACACTGCATGTTCACCTTCACCGACTTCCCAATGCTTCCTTATTCTGGCACTGTAAGGTACTCAAATTCTCACCCCAACTTAAGCCTTCTAAACGTGTCTTCCCCCTTACCATACTGAGCCCCATCAGGAATACCCACTGTGGTGAGGTAGGGCTGCTCACCAGCCTCTAGATCTGTGCCGTCCAATATGACCGTCACAGGATAAACAGTTATGTTTAAACATAACGTGATTAAAGTTAAAAAATCAACTCCCTTCAGTTGCACTGGCCACATTTTAAGTGTCACGAGGGCTAGTGGCTACTATATTGGACAGTGTAGATAGCAAACATCTCCATCACTGCAGAAAGTTCTGTTGGGACAATGCTACTGTAGATTCTCAACACTCATGCCTAACCTCCTTGATCTTTCATACCACTACTCTGCCTAGAATGTTCCTCCCTTCTACCTGTGCAAATCCACATGTCCTTCCATACCACAGTGGTCCTCATGTGAGTTGTCTGCGTAACTTCTTCTTATATGATCTTGTAACAACTCTTGCAATGTTGTTATACTTTCTCATTTTTGTGTGTCTTCTAATTATTGGACCACTCAGAACTAATAAATATTCAAGGGAATAAATGAAGCATATACTCACTATAATACTGAATCAAAATTATCAAATTAATGGTATACATAATATCCTTCTTCCATTAAAAAGATACGTTTTCTTTCAATCTAAACAAACAAAAGATCATGTATTTAGCTAACTAAATGACTTAATTTAATGCCTAATTATAATACTTGAAAGATAATTAGTTCCTTTTTTTTCTTGTGGTGTTTGAAACTGAAAGAAAAAAAAAAACCTTAAAGGTCTGAAATACTTCCACTTTGCATAAGCACACCGCAAAGAAACCACAAAAGACAGACAAGGAAAGGAAAATGAATGAACGGTTTGAGTAACTACCCTAACTATCTGAGATTATAGAAAAAAATATCTATTGTACGGCTACCCTAAAATTAAGGAGAAACTACAAATAAAATATTTAAAAATTATGTATCTAAATATATTTTTGAATCAATAGCTAGACCCTTCTATCCTCTTTGCAAATATGACATAGTGAATATTTATCTATATTCCGAGCTCAACAGCATATAGACGCATAACTGCTGTGTATGTATGTGTTCTTTAAATTCAAGATTATTGTCTCAAGAAAAATAATTAAGAAACCAATCCACCACACCATAGATTTGGGTTCCTAACAAGGGAACAAGGCTCCTTATCTGAATACTAGAACTGAGCAGAGATTTGGGGGAAATGGCCAGGTAAGGATTCCCTCAAACCTTCAAAAGCTGGATGCTTTATTTTCAAGCGGGAGTCTTGATTTGAGTTCTGATTTAAGCTTATAACAAAAACTATAAAGATGTAAACCTGCTCAAATACTGCAGTTCCCAGTATCTTCCTAAAACTCTGATGTGATCACTGGAGTTAAACTATTTATGAAAGTCTTGGCTTTTTCTGTCTGAAAACAGCCCCTCTTACATAAATGAATGTTCTACAGGCTGTTCGTTTCTTCCTATCAGCCAGCAGTACCTGTAAAATGTTACTTTTTTACCTGATAGGACTTGTTGTACATCTCTAAAACTGACTCCATCTTAGTAACGCATACCAAAATGAAGATTTTAATTTAGATTTTAAGTAATTACATTCATGCTACTTAGCTTTGTTTTTTTTTTTTTTTTTTTTAAATAAATTTACTCTGGAGTAAGTGTTAAAAACTCTTCAGGTATTTTTGCTGCAAATCAGATTACAGATCACCACTATCTGCACTACCAGGTAACAGCAGAAAAGGAATATAAAGAGCCAAGAGATTTCAGTTTGGAGGAAAAAGGTGATGCCCTTATTTGTTATCAAAGCATCCCCTGCTAATCTTGGTACAAAAAATGAAACCAGAGCTTCCAAGTTGTTGAACACATCAAAGTGCTAGGAGAGTGGCAGGCCTGGAGAGGACACAGAAGCTCCTCACCCCTTCCTCTGTACCTTCCCCTCTGCCCTTCTTCCTTCTGCTGTTCCTGAGCTGAATCCTTTATAATAAACTGGTAGTCTGGTAGAGAAAGGGAGGAGGAGAGAAAGAAAGAAAGAACAGTAAAACCACATATAGAAGTACCATTACAGAGAATACTTCATCAGCCTCATTTTATGACTTAATATCAAATTCCTCTACCTCCTTGTAGGTAAATTATCCTTCTTCTCCTCAGATCGTTCCAATTCTCTCCCTAATACCTGCTAGCTCCTTCCTTAAATACTCTAAACTTTAGCTTTTGGTTAAGAACGTAATTTGCTTTTTAGAGTCGAGAGAGAAAATTCGTAGAGCAGAACTGACTGATTTAATTTGATCTTGATACAATCTTAGATCTCCCATTTTCTAGCAAGGTCCCATTGATTAAATGAGACATAGGGCTTTTCCTTTCCACCTCTACAATGAAAAATATCAATTTTAATCTGTAAAAAATATCTCTGAGATTGTCAGACTTGATTCTTATTCGGCTCAATGTTAGGTACAAAAAAGTTGATGCCAGGCCAAAACTTATCCTTTCCTCCCCTCCCAAAATTACACTGGATATGCTCAGAGCAAAACCTTAGTAACACAATGAGCGTGGAAGGAAAGGATAAACAAATGAGAACTCAACAACTGTAAGAGTGGTCTGGGTTCTGGCTTTCCCTCTTCTAGTCACTTAGGTGAGTGACTCTAGGCAAGTTGGCTGTTTTCTCTGGGCCTCAGATTGCTTAGCTTGATAGGAACCAACAGGATTAGAAAATCTTCAAAGCAGCTTTTAACACTAAATATCTCTATTCTCTACAAAGGAAATTACACATCTTAATGTTTATGAACGCACTTGGCAAGACTATTCCATGGATGTCCTTCACCTGAAATATCATGCAATTTGGGTACTTGTGTATACAAGCTCACCAGGGCATATAAACATTTTTGCATTGGAGGATCTTTGGATTGGAGGATGGGAATGAGCAGATACTGGATCCATGGTTTCATCAGATTCTTAAACAGCCTGACCAAAAAAAAAAAAAGGGTTTAGAGTAACTGCCTAGACTACAAAAAAGTAGACATTAAATGTGGAAAAAAAAAATTCCAGGATTTGCCATGAACTATTTTCATCTCAAAGTACAGGATCTAACAGCTAAGAGAAGACTAATTTTGATGAGATAAACTGAACTAGTAGAACTTTTCTCTTCACTACCATCAGCTTGTGATATTACAAGAAAAAACACATGGGGAAAGTGGCAGGAATTATCCAGAAAAGCAGAGATGAAAATAATTCAGCACTGAAATGCCTTACTTTTTTGTCAGATTTATTCTTCCAATTATGTTCTGCTTAAATATGTATAATGTAAACATTATGTTTCTTCTTAAGCACTCAAAAGAAGACAGCCCGGAAAAGCACAACAGAGGGCAAATCTGTCTAAAAGCCTAAAAAATAAAAGTCAAGTCATATCCATACTGGAATAGTAAAACCCAGCAGAACAATGATTATTTGAATATTCTGGACAGAAAAAGTATACATATAAATATAAATTAAAAAATATATACATATATAGTTAATTAGTTAAAAGTGAGGCTCTAGAGTCAGACTGCCTGTTCATAACCCAGCTAAGATTATAAATCATAATCACTCACTAGTTATGTAGCCTGAGGCAAGACACTGAATCACCCCGAACTCAAGTTTCTTTGCCTGTAAAATGTGATAACAACAGTACTTATGTAAGTTTTGGGGTTTCAATAAGGTATGAGTATTAAAAATAAGCATACAGTAAAAACTCAGAAAAATATTAACTACATTCTAAACCAAATTAGGGTCTATGATAAATATGATCCAGAGAAAAATCAATCTCATTTTAGCCAGTACTTCAATTATCACTTCCAGTTTTTTATTTTATCAAGAGCAACTAGTAGTTGGAAAAATTAATGATACATCCCTTACTTTTCCTGACCCCACAAACTCATTAGAAGTAGTAAGCAGAGAAGTAGCTGAAAGAGGAGTAGAAAGGAAAAGCAGAAGCAAAGGTCCTAGGGCAGCACTGTCCAGCAGACCCTTCTGTGAAAATGGAAATGTTCAATATACATTGTCCAATATGGTAGCCCCTAGCCACATGTGGCTAGTGCTACTGAGAAGGTGAATTTCAATTTTACTTATATTTAAATACCCATATGTAGCTATAGCTACCTTATTGGATAGCACCTCCCCAGATGACCCATAAACTGAATAAAGATTGCCAGAAATTTCATCAAAAAACAAGTCTTCTTTTCCTGAACTGTTCATACATTCAATTCAAATATCTTTGCTTTCACTGGAGACCTGGTAACCGTGACTAGTTAAAGAAATAACATGCCAGCTGATCAATCAATACTGTGCAACTCAGTATTAATGAAAGGATCAGAGATAAGAAGTACGTGGACCCTAAGAAGGTCCCTAAGGCCACGTTAAATTCAAGCTCACATGAAGCCTGATTCAGTACACAGGATCAAGAGCTGCAAAGGTCCTTATCAGAACCCCCAGTGCATCTGTCTCTCCCCTACCAAATGGAAAGCTACTTAGACAATGCAGACTGAATATCCTTTCGTTTATCTTCAATTTCTTCAGAAATTCAGAGTTCTGTAAGCCTTTCCCTCTCTCAGAAACACTAGTGTTCCTGGGCAGCTCAGCCTTTCCACTATAAACAAAATCCATGTACCACCCATATCTGAAGTATAACGCCAGACTCCTGCTTAGCTGCCCCTGTAATATGGTTTAATTATGATGACTGAACTAATAGGCTGACATCATAGACTTTTACAGGCTGACCCCATGTCATCCTGATGTATCATTTTGCACCAGTTCAGTGCTGTAAATCAATTTAAGATCTCAAGCAGGTTGAAAAGGCTGGTAATGATGCTTTCTCTGCTGTCTCTGGAGACTCTACATTATACACAACTTACATTATTTATAAAGTCTCAACGATGCCTCCATTAGCCTTGTAAGACTACACAAATGAGATCTTTTATACACACAAAACTTGGCCTTGATTATGTAGGCAACTACAGCTTAAATATAGTCATCTAATTACACCCCAGTCTCTTCTTCTTCCTATCTAACCAAGTCATTAAATTTTATCTTTGAACCAGAATTACTATAAATCAAAATCACAAACTGAAATTTAGTTTTTAACTGATAAATTGTATGTGGGAAAATGGGATTTACTTAATGCTTTAATGAACTTAGTAGGAAAAAATTACTTAAATTCCAAGCGCTGTAAGAGGTTAACATTTTTAATTGCCTAAAAAACGGTCATTTCTCTAAAATGCAAAGGTCATCAGCTCTTCAAGGGTATAAAACCAATGGATACTACAAAAAGGAAAAATGTATTTGGTTACCTACCTGTGGTTGGAGGGGTCAAAACTAAATCAAGGACAAATCCCTACCCTCAGAAGAAACCCGATCCTGCCTGGATCCTCCAGAGGCTCTGGCATCACCCACCTCTAGAAAATCATCTCTCAAGACCCTGGTTACAGTTTCCTAAGAACTGCAATATCATACAAATGTATACCACCTGCAGAGAAATATCAGATAACTGCAAATGGGAAAGAGAGGGAGAGAGAAGGACAAACACCTTAATCAGTTCAGCATACTGAGGCCTGGCACCTACATCAGAATAACAATAATGCAAAATATTTCTACTACATGAAAATGCTGGGGCCCTGAACCTGGGTCCTGCCTCGATTTTTTTGTTTTGTTTTGAAATAGTGGTTCCAATACAGCTCAGCTACCTCCCATAAAACGTAAAGTGGTAATTAGAAACAAGATGAAAAGTCAACATGGGCAGGGAACAGTTTTCTCATTGTTACTGAAAGTAGGCATGTTACCCACCACAGGCAATCAGAGCAAGAAATGTTCTGAAATGAAGGCATTCTGTGATTGAGGTGCCAAGAGTTTCAGCAACAGGATGACATACTGAAATCATGCGACTTCTGTATCATTCCACACACTCTGAAACTTCAGATACAACGGAAAGAAGAGAACAGGAGGGCAAAGGAAAAGGCCAGCTGCCCCAGCACTCACGAAAACGATGCTTTCTCAAGGAGATGGTGCTGAGATGCGCCTCAATTTCCAGCAGGGAAGCGTCTCACTGGCTATCTTGCACAGTAGATCGAAAAATCGTATGCGCCTCAAAATAAACAAAAGCCGCAGCTACTGTACTTGTAAGATCCGGCAGGCATTTGTTCGTCCTCCCTTCCTAAAGTACATCAAGGAAACGTTCTCCCTTTAAGCCCACATGTATATTAAGCAACTAGAAAAACAAGCCCATGTCTGTCTCTCTCACACCCACTCCCCCCGCCACCTTCCTACGGCAACCACCCCGAGAAACGCTAACAAAGACAGAGAGTGGAGTAAATGAACAGTTGTTCAACAGCGAACTCACAAATACACATGCAGTGAGGCAATCGAATCCGGTAAAGGGAAAGGAATGAGACGACACTTGGGAGACGCACTGGGTGTAGGCGGAAGAGGAAAAAAAAAAAAAAATTACGCGCCGCCGCCAAGCCTTTGAATAAATTAGGAATTTCGGTGCGAACTTTCCTTGACCTCGACCCCCAGGAGGCTCGTTGGGGCAGAGAAAGGACCCCGTCTGGGATGCGGAGGGGCGCGGGGCACCAGGTGTCCCCCTCGTGCCAGACCCGCTCCGCGAGGCGCCGACCGCGCACAGGGCAGCGCCCGCCGCTGCCCCCCAACTCCCGCAAGGGTCGCCCGGGCCGGCGCGGGACACAATGGGCCCGCGGGCAGCGCGGACGGGCCTCGGCCCGGCTGCGGAAAGGGAAAGAGAAACGGGGAGCGGGCGGAGGGGGAGGGCGGGAGGCGAGGTCCCGCCGCTGCCAGGGCCGGGGGCGAGGCTCGGGGCCGAGGAGCGCGGCTTCCCCACCGCAGACCCAACAAAGACGCGAGGGGAACCCCGGCGAGCCCTGCCCGGCCGGCGGGGCGCCAGAGCAGGAGGAGGTGGCAGGTTCGCTCCTCGGAGCGGTCGGGAGGCGCCATCATGGGGGGGGTCCCCCAGTCCGCCCCACGCGGGGAAGAGCCCCCTCCCCGCCGCGGCCCGCGTCACCGGCCCCGCACAACCGCGGCAGCGCCGCGGGCCCGCGCTTGCCCCACAAGAGGCGGCGGCGGCGCTGGAAAGCCCTGGCGCCGAGGGAGGGCGGGGACGCGGCAAAGGAGAAAGTTGGGTTCGGGTCTGTTTCGTTTTACCGGGTTGGCGGCGCGCCCGTCCGCGCGGGCGCACGAGTGACCGGGCGAGCGGGCTCCCACGGCCCCGGTCCCGCCGGCGGGGCGCTGCGCCGCGCTGCGCTCGCAGGGTCCCTCCCCGCGCCTCGGCCCGGGCTGAGCCGCTCGGCCTCTCCTTCCTCCTCCCGCCCGCCCGCCCGCTCGCTCGCTCGCTCCCGGAGCCTGGATTGATCTGGTCGCGCTGGCGTCAGGGAGTCGGAGCCGCCCAGCCTCCACTCCTCGGCTGCCAATACCCGGCGCACTCGCCCGCCCGCACGCTCGCTCGCTCGCTCACACGCGCACCCGCGCGCCGCCGCCGCCGCCGCCGCCGCGCGACCAGGGATCCTCTCCAAATTCCCGGCCGGTTAGCGCGAGCGCGGGGCCGCGGGGCCAGTCACCCCCCACCCCCACCCCCCGCCTGCGGCCCCACGCCCCATTTATTCCGAGGAGAAAAAAACAACTTTCCTCCTCCTGCTTCCTTTAGTCCCGGTGGAGCGGACTTGGTGCATTATCCTCAAATGAAGTTCGGTGTTCAGTATTTATTTTCTGAACTGCTCATCACCCGTCTACCGCGCCCTCCGAACCCTATCGTTAAACGTGGAGTGCGTTTTTGACAATTATCTTTCGAGGCTCCCCTTGTCATGTCTAGTTTCCATTGCCCTTCACTAACTTTCCGATGTTCTGCGAGCCCCGGCAGTTGCACGTACCCAGAATTGGATAGCCTGGTACTATTGCATGTGCTTATACCAAACCCCGAATCAATAAATGTGCTTTGTGCCAGTTCAGTATCTAATGATTCGAGTAGGTAACCTAGTTGTTCCAAATAATGACAGATGCCACAATGGAACTCAATTTTTGATCCAATTTCTACTATCTTTTATATGACACCAACCCCCTAAAATAAAAACAAGCTGGCTCTCATCTAATCTGCATAGACATTGAGCATATCTTTTTGTAAGAATTAATTTTTCCCTTGGCTAGCTCTCTGGAAGCTGGCATGAAATCTTGGATAATTACCATAATGTTGAGTTATGTTTAGAGAGGAATAATTACTCTGAGGAATAAATTTCTCATGAACCCAAAGAATCATTACCATCAATATAAAGAAAATATCAAAGACCAAGGTAAGTTAATAGTACTCTCCAATTGTTCATGGACCTTTACATGCCCACATTCTATTTTAAATTCTTATTTCTTAATTTATTTCTGCATTTCATGTTTAATTATTCAAAGGAAATGCAACAAATCCCATAAAACACATAAAATACCATTTATAAACTATAGATCGGAATATTTCAGTTAATTTCTTCGTTAAACTATTTGAGCACTTACTGGTCGAATCTTGGGCCTCATCTTATTTCCCCTAAAAGCATCATTTGACACAGTTCATCATTCTCTGCTCCTTGGAACAACAGCTGGAGTGAGCCTTGTGAAATGCCACTCAGATCAGGTCACTCCTCTGCTCAAAACCCCTTCCTGATAAATAGAATGTGCTATATACACAATGGAACATTATTCAGTCATTAAAAAGAATGAAATACTGACACATGCTGCACGAATGAACCTTGAAAACATTATGCTACATGAAAGAAGCCAGACACAGAGACCACGTATTGGATGCTTTCATTTATATGAAGTTCCAGAAGAGGCCTGTCTATAGAGACAGAAAGTAGAATGGTGGTTGCCTGTGTTTGGGGCAGTAGGGAAGTTGGGGAGGAGTGATAGCTAAAGGTTACAGAGTTTCTTTTTGGGGATAAAAAAAAGTGTTCTAAAATTATTCTGTGATGGTAGTTACACAACTCTGTGGATATACTAAAAGCCATTGAATCGTACACTTTAAATGGGTAAATTATATGGTATGTGAATTTTATTTCAATAAAGCTGTTTAAAAAAGACATGACAACTAAATGCAGTGTGTGATCCTTGATTGGATCCAGGACTGTGGGGGAAGTTATAAAATGACATGATAACACTTATTTTTTATGTTATAAAAATTATAAAATTATTACATTTTAACCTACACATGACCTTTCTTAGAGCAGTCCTAGTAGCCACAAATGATAATTATGAATACTATACATGCTTTGCAATTTGATTTTGCCCTTTGTCAAGTTATTTCTTTAAATGGTAATAAAAACTTGGATACTTTTTTTAAAAGGACATTATTGGGACAATTGTCAAAGCTTGAATATGGCTTGTGTTTTAATATCATTGTATGAAAAAATCTTCCCTTGGCTCCCCATTTCATTCAGAACAAGAGTTCTCACAATGTATACAAAACCCTACCTGATCTGCCCTCCTGACTCTTCCTTTCCCATTCTCACCTGGTCTCCTACCTCTCTCCCTTGCCTACTTCCTCAAGTCAGACTGGCCTCCTCCTCACAAGTCCTGGAGCAACCTGGGCACAGTCCCACCTCAGGGCCTCCACACTAGCTGTCTCCTCCCCTCCCTCAACTCCCGCAGGTCTTCACCCAAGTGTTCCACTCTCAATGAGGCCTACCCTGGCCACTCTATCTAAAATTCTACCCACCCCTCCCAAACACCCGTATTTTATAACCCTCTTTCCCTATCACTACCTAACTACCTTCTTAGCCAAAAGAGCAGGACTTTTAGTCTGTTCTGTTCATTGTTATTCTCCCAGAGCCTAGAGTAGTATCTAGCACCCTGTAGGAGCTTATTAAACACCTGTTGAATGAATGAATGAATGAACGAACGAATGAGTGGAGCACTGTTCTAATTACAGGGCATATAGTGGCAAACTACACAGATAAAAATCCCTGCTCTCATCAAAGAAGACAAATAATAATAAATACACAAATATGCTAGGTAGTGGGTGGTACATGGGATGGAAGAGGCAAGGTAGAAAGGATTGGGAATGGGGGAGGTTGCTATTTCTATAGGGGTAGGGTAAAGCTCCCGAATAAGAGGTCTTGGAGGAAGAGAGGGGGCATGCCACTGATCTAGGAGGAGGGTCTCCGAACTCCCAAGCAGAGTGAAGAGCAAGTGCAAAGCCCCTGAACCTCAGTCTACTTAACCCATTTGCCAAAAAGCCAGGAGGCCAGGTCACTGACACAGGGAGAAGCTAGGCACAGGAGGGAAGAGAGTGTGTGGGTCCAGGTGCACCAGTGCCAGCGGCTGCAGAGGCGGGAACATAGGGAAATTCTCTTCTACTGCTTCTCTTATCTTGGTGAAATAGCCACGGACCCTACTTCCTGAGAATGGTGAGGGTGGGAGAGACTAAGGAGGTTGGGAGAGAGAGAAGCAGATAGGAAAGAGTTATCTTCTGGGAGAGTTTGAGAGCAAAGGAACAAGGCAAATGTGGTAGGATTGCCAGGCAGTGCTATTAAGTGCCCATTTGAGGTTAGTGGTCATGAATTTAAAGCAAGACCACAGTCAGCAGGGCTGTGGATTTTTCTCCAGCCATGTCGGCCTAAAGGGACAGCGCTAGGGTTTTGCAGGTGGGTGTGATGGAGGGAAAGAGGGTCAGAGAGCAGAGGGTGTGGGCAGAGGAGTGACTGTGGCGGGCTGTGGGAAGGAGGGAGGTGAGGACATAAAGGAGTAGAGAACAAAGGAAAGGTGATAGGATCAATGGATTGAAGGTCCCATGGAGTCCAAGGATTGCCCGAGTTGGGACCCACTCCCAAATGCTGGGAACAGTCTGAGAATGGGATGCTTGAAATTACGGAGCTGGGGAAGTTTGGGGAAATGCCAGGATCTAGCAGTGTGACCAGAGAAAGTGGGTGGCTAAGGCAGGGAGAAGGACAAGTTCTTCAAAGAAAAGGAGGTATCAAGGAACTGAAGACAAACTAATAATGCTATTGAGCTACCTTGTTTAAAAAACAAAAACAAAAAACAACCACTAATCATTTATAATAAGGCGAGCCCTTAAAATTGGCTGCAAATATTAAATATTCAAAATATGAACCCAGGAATTTATTTTAAGAGATGGTTCTACTCAATAGAAAAATAAGTGTAATGTAGGATTTGTGTAACAGCTCCTTAAGTGAATTTAAATGAATCAATTTCCCTGGAGTGAGCCCACCAAGGATCACTGGTGCGGTATTCCAGACATTAAACAGGAATGTTCCAGTGATAACTAGAGTTGGGGGAAAAGTGCAAATTATGAATTTTTGATGTTGAAATCCCTCTATTCTCTCATCACACCTTTTCCTCCAGAGTTTTTGGCTGCTTGTGATTAGGAATGTGTTTAGGCATGCTGTTTTGTATATCCGTGGGAATACCCTACCTGCCTTCTAAGTAATATGAGGGTGGGAACTGTGTCTACTTGTTTCCCCTCTGCATGCCCAAAGTTTACACAGACCTATCACAGGTCTGCTGAAAGAATAAATATCTAATTGAACTGTGGTGAAAATTCCAATTGGTGTTTTTCTTAAAGTAGGGCATACTTCGCGGTAGGGCTTCTTTCTCATGATTGCCTTCGCTCCCAAGTCTGAATTTCTAATTTATTACTTATTTAAGTGTATTTAAACTTCTAATTTAAAATTTCTAATTATAAATGCTAAGAATTTGCAAAAAAGTTGTTAGCCCTTTTTCTAAGAGTTTGTTTTTTTAAAAAAACATCTTTTTTTTTTTTTTAAAGATTTTATTTATTATTTATTTGAGAGAGAGAGATTGAGAGAGAGAGCATGAGTGGAGTGAGGGGCAGAAGAAGAAGCAGACTCCCCAGTGAGCAGGGAGCCTGACGTGGGGCTCAATCCGGGGACTCCGGGATCATGACCTGAGCTGAGGGCAGACGCTTTAACTAACTGAGCCACCGAGGCGCCCCTCTAAGAGTTTCTTAACAGTTTGTACGCTACAAGTTCTGTGTGAACATTTTATAGTAATTATTATTGTGACAGAATTTTATAGGAATCCCCACAGTTTCTGAAGGTTGTGCGATGTTCTATAATCTTTGCTTAGCAGAATTATTCTCTGGGACCCCATTTCCAAGCAGGGGTCAGGCAGGACAGTGTTTACAGCATCTAGACACAGGCCCTGGAAGACTATTTCTTCCTCCATTTGCCTGCCGCACAGAACTTCAATGCTGTTATTCCCCAGAGCCTCCCAGTGAATATTAATGCTACTGAACTCCTAAAATATAATACAGACAGCATTTTCTGCTTACCTGATCTCTGTTAACTTGACCATTATTAACAAAGACTGACCCCAATTTTATGAGTTTGCTACCTATTGTTCCAACTGATATTTCTAACAAATGTTCAGACCCAAGTTTGTGCCCCCACACTAAACTGCTGACTTGTCACATCTACTCCTTGCCAGGTAGTCATATGGGGAGAAGTTTCCATGGGTTCATTCCTTCCCTAAGATGTTCACATCTTTCTCCAAATGATCTCACGTCCTTCCTTTCCCATTGCCCCCAGGTACTTGGATCTTGTGCCTAGACCTCTACAGTGGCCCTCAGACTCTCCTCCATGCCTCCAGTGACCCTTGTATCATTCTAATTGCTGAATAATCTCCCACAAGGAGTTGTTTGTCCATGTCATTCCCCTGATCAAGAAGTTCAATGGGTCAGCAGTGCCTCCCAATAGACTCTAACTCTGAGGCCTGGTACCCAAGGTCCCTTGAAGTATGACCCAGACCCACATTTTCCTGCCTGGTCTCCTTCATTCTCCCACAGAAACACAGGCAAATTTGCAATGGTATTCTTCCAATTTTTTTTTTGTTCATACTGCTATATGATCCCAGCATCTCCAGTTTTCAAAATTCCACCTGTTCTTTAAGGTCCAACATCATCTCCTAGCCATTAAACAAACAAACAAACAAACAAAAATACTTCTTAAGGCTGGGATGGATGGGTTTATTGATCTCAAAATCCTCATCTTAACAAATGAAGGAAGTGAAGTCTAGCGAAGTTCCATAATTTGCCCAAGGTCAAAGAACTAGTAAATGGTAGAATCAAGTCCAATTCTGGGCCTCCCAATCCAGAGTAATCTCTTCTCCATACCAAAGCTTCATCCCCAAGGCCTTCTCTGCTCCCTTCCTCGCGCTGTGCCCCATGCTCTCGGTAGCTATGTGTCGCACGTCACGTAGCACTCGTCCTTCGACTCATTAACTACATACATATCACGAGGCCCCACAATACATTGTAGAGTTGGATGAATAATGACTAGCCTTTTCTCCCACAAACGGCTAGTTTTTTTCCCTCTTCACTGACACAATATTTTGGCACAAATCTCATGAAAAGGGCTACATTCCACTGCTGTTATATATCAAATTCATAATAGCTAGAGTTTACCGAGCATTCACCTGGAGCAATGTAAACACCTGAGAGGCATCATCTTACAGTCGGAGAGCCTTGCTATGAGACAGATACCACTATCCTCATGCGCTGGTGGTATCAGCACCTACTGAATAGGGTTTGTGGGGAACCATAGTGATGACGGTAATAGCTAATACATATTGAGTGTTTCCAATTTTCCAGGCATTGTTTCGAGCACCTTACATACATGTTATTAACTCCTTTATCCTTCAGAACAACCCAATGATATAGGTATCATGTTATCTCCATTTTGCAGATGAAGAAAATGAAGCAGCATGATGTGAAGCGCCTTGTCTAAGGTCACACAGCATGTAATGCCTCCAACGGGCTTGGTATCTGGTATATTGTATGTGTTCGATAAAGGTAGTCAGTAGGCTGGGCGCAATTTCTGCCTCTGAGGTCAAGTGTTTTAGATGGACTCATACCGACAAAGTATTTAGTAGACTGGTCAGTTTTTAAGTTTTAACGAATACCCGATTTCAAAAAAAATCTTAAATAGTTTTGCTTCTGGTGATGATTTCTCTTCACTCAGCCCGCATCCACTGGCAAGTTTGCCCAAGTTCAAAGGCTAGATTTGGCTGCCTTTAACACGAAAGCTAAATGTCAGTGGCTTAAGCAATAAATAAATTTACTTTATCTCTTGCAAAAAGAAGATCGGAAATAGGAATTCCAGAGGTGGGAAGGCAACTCAAAGATGTCTGGGCCGAGATCTCTGTGATTTCCTTGTCCTCTCCCTTGTTGTTGATTATTAAATGGTTGCTGCGGCTCAAGTCATCATGTCTGCATTCCAGGCTGGAAAAAGAAAAGGACGAGGACAAAAAGGGTAAACTGAGGCCAGAGCCCCTTTAAGGAACACACACTACCACCACCATCTGCGGTAGGGCCATCACTACTACCAAGACACCTGCTTACTTCTCATTAGTAAATATTGTCATATGGCCCCCTCTGTTTGCCAAGATGGCTGGGAAATGTCATCTTTTGTTTTTAATCCTAGAAAACTGCCACAACAGATGGTGTCTCTGCTAGTGATGAAGAAGGAGAAGGATGAACGCAATGATGTGCTCCACATGGTTCATACCGGCTTATGAGAGCTGATGGTTAGATTTTCAGCTGTTTTTTTGTTTGTTTGTTTGTTTTGTTTTTGTTTTAACAAGCCGGTTGTTAAACACCACGATAGCCTGAAATTGGTCACAGTGGGAGCCTTTACACCACAAAAATTGGCAAACACCACAAATTAAGGCCTTTAAAAAAAAAAAAAAAAGCCAGTTGTCAAACATTTATCAGCACACCACTGAATATTGGATAGGTGACTAGGAGTCCCAGAAAGTTTTTTATTTTGCCTTATTATATTTGTCATTTATTTCCAACTAGAATGGCTAAGACTTGTGAACACTTAGGCAGGCAATCTTTTGAAGTTCTTGGTATATTAATAATCGCCCTCTCTTTATTCTATAGAAATGTTGGGCATATGCACTTACACTGTGTTTTGATATTTCCTCAGAGAACGTACAAGTTGTTCTTTGGTAGTCAGTCAGGGATGGCATGAAAATATTGTAAATGTCTCTTCAGGAACTTGAAAAGGTTTTGCATAAAAAAATAGTCTGTTCTGGTAAGCTGTGCAGAAACACATGCAGAAACAGCCCCTCTGTTTGTATTTGAGGCAAGTGTGGGATCAGGCCCTGCCTAAGACAGAGCAGCTTTTCTAAGCTAAGGTATAACTTCACCGAGGTATCAAAAAATCGTTTAAAATAATTTCTTCTTCCAAAATGTATTCCTGGGAAGAGAGTAAAGTGGTAAAGTGGAACATTTTCTCCTGCCGGTTATGAGGAAGAATCAATAGTTTTTCACTCTTAAAGAAGAGACTCCCCAGGTAGGTCTTTTCTGCTTTTCTTTTGAACACAAACAGGCCCTTAAAAACACAACACTGATAGGGACAAAGAATGCCTTCCTTTTGGTTTGAAGGAGGCAATAAGAAGAATGATTTCAGGAGCTGAGCCAAAAACAAGAAGAAAATCTCAAGGGCTTGTGAACATGACCCTACCCTAGGGCTCTTGCCTCTAAAATAGAATTTAGGTTATTTAGAAATGAGCACCAGAAACAAAGTCACATGTGAATTAGAGTTGTAAAGTGTATCTTAGATTTTTCTTTTTCTGTTATTGGGATAAATGGACAAGAAGAAGCCTTTGAAATTTTACATTAAAGTTTCCTTTAAGTTTTTATTTCTCTGGATAGTACATTTTAGGACAGAAATTTTTAGTGTTGTTTTGTCACCTTTAAAGTCCATTATATAATTGAAGATAGTAGGTGGGGGCTTTATGTTGTTGTTGTTTAAAAGGTTTTTCTTTTAAAAATCTTGCCTTGTAGGATTTACTGTGGCTAATGTTATCCAAATGCCACAGTTGAGATGATGATCCTTATTTGAAAATAAAAACACTGATCAGTAGCGATCAATCTAGAAGCCTCGGGTATCCAACTGACCCAACCACGTTTGAGCTCTGTCCAGGATTTTTCGGAGGATGGTCAATAAATAACATTTGCTTCCTGTCCTGAGTATGGAGACAAACCAGAACCAAACCCAGAAGTCAGACAGATGGAACTCAAAATATGATCTTTCTTAATTATAAAGTGTATTGCAACATTTAGCCATAGACTTGTGGCCAAATTGGCTTGCTAATATTTTACCTCCAAACTGGAAAGTCTCAGGCATCAGCAGAGTGGAACAGCCCACAGGCTGCAATTTACTGGCACAGCTGTGGATCAAAAAGGTCATTCCCTCACAGAATGCTCTTCCAGTTTCCTAGAGGATTACTTCACTCTGTATCGTCTACTCTGCATATACCCAGTTAGCTCATCCTTCAAAAGAAGCCCAATGTTGCCCTTTTCCACCTGAGACAAAGTGATCACGTTTTGGTTGTTGGTTGGTTGGTTTTTTTTCTTCCCCGTTTATCACAGAAATATGCCACTCTGCCTAACTAAAGTCCCCTAAAGTTTGCATTTTGTTTTTCAGGAGTTCAAACTCAAATTTTATCCATTTCAAAGTTTTTGCAGTTGGATGGACCTTCAAAGCCATAACTGCTGAGTTAAAATGCCTTGTGCAAAACCAAAGGAGAGAAAATAATAAGTAAAAGATGGGAAGATGACTATAGAGGGTCCTGGCAAAAGCCAAAGAACAATATTAATTCAGTCAGGAAATGTTTGTTGAGTGCCTACTATGTGGCAGTACAATTTTAGGCACTCTGAAGAACAGCAGCTTTTACTCTGGGTTGGCACATGTTTTAACTGGGGAGACAGACAATGAACAGGGGAAGACTAAGTAAGTTAAGATGTGATCATTTAAGCTTTGAGGACATAAAACAGGGCAGTGTGACAGTAGCTTCAGGGAGTGGTCAGGGTTCTACTTTTTTTTTTTTTTTTTTAAGATTTTATTTATTTATTTGACAGAGAAAGAGAGCACAAGCTGGGGGAGCGGCAGGCAGTGGTGGGAGAAGTAGGCTCCTGCTGAGCAGGGACCCCGATGCGGGGCTGGATCCCAGGACCCTGGGATCATGACCTGAGCCAAAGGCAGACTGAGACACCCAGGCGTCCCAGGGTTCTACTTTTTTTTTTTAAGATTTTATTTATTTATTTGCAAGAGAGAGAATGAGAGAGCGAGAGCACACGAGAGGGGGGAGGGTCAGGGGGAGAAGCAGACTCCCTGCCGAGCAGGGAGCCCGATGCGGGACTCGATCCCGGGACTCCAGGATCATGACCTGAGCCGAAGGCAGTCGCTTAACCGACTGAGCCACCCAGGCGCCCCAGGGTTCTACTTTAGATAGGGTGGCCAGAGAGGACCTACCTGAGGGGAGAACTTTGAGGTGAGATGTGGACAACGAGAAGGAAGCTGAAGAAATTATAGGTCATTTGCAGCCTCTCATAACGACTTTGGATTTTATCTGAAGTGTGACAGGAAATAGTCATTGAATAGTTTTAAGCAGGGCAGACACAGGATTTGGGTTACATTTTCCTGGCTTCTCTGTAGAAAAGTGAGAACAACAGAAGAATCCAAAGTGAAATCAGGTAGCCCAGGGAGGAGGCTTCTACAGTGGTCACAAGAGAAAATGGTAGATTGGACTAGGGGTTAGTGATGGCGATGGACCAAAGAGGGGAGAATGCTGCAGTAAGGATAAACACCTCATTTACTATAAGTTTCAGGAGGACAAAGATTGGGCCAGGGAAAGTTACCTTTTCATGGTGACTTGAGTTCCTGTAAATTTTAGGAGATAGGTATATGTATATAGAGATAGATAGATAGATAGATAGATAGATAGATAGATAGATAGATAGAGATATACAGATATATATATTGCTTGTCAGACATTTATATTTTCCAACCACACTCTAAACAACCTTGAGTCTTCTCTTCAAAAATAAAGAATTACAGAGTTTCTCCACCAGCAACTCCTTTTTTTCCTTCTCGTGTTAACTTTTCCTCTTTATGGCCCCTTCCCCCAAACAATAAATGTGCTTCTAATATCTTCCATTCTAGAAACACATCTACACAACCATTCATAAACATACAAAAAAGAGCCACTAAAATAAAACTACTCTTCTTCCCCATATTTCTCTATTTATTTCTCTATCTACTCTGTGTCCCTTCTTGTCCAAACTTCCTGAGAGAGCGGTTTATACTTCCTGCCGTCTCCGTTTTCTTAGATTCCATTCACGCTGTGACCCACTATAACCTGATTTCAGTTTGCACTAGGGCAACCAAACTATTCTTGCTAAGCTAGGGCCACTGCATACTGCTGGGAAAGTTGTGTATATACAACCTAGCCCTGGTTAAGATTTCCTTGACCTTCATATTGCCAAATCCAACGAATGTTTGTCTGTCTTCTGCTGGATGGTTCAGATTCACCAGACACTATTCATCATTTGTTCACTCTCAAAAGCTTTGGCTTTGGGAAAGCTGGCCACGATGCTAATATCCATTCCTAGAGAACTAGTTGAATGAACATACTGGAGTACTCTGGAATAGTAATAAGGAATTAAGATTATTTTCTATATGCTGCATGAATGTATCTGCAGGATATATTGTTAAGTGAACAAAGTAAGGTGGAGAAAAGTATGTATAGTTTTCATCAATGTAGGTATGTTATCGGTTTTAAGAAAGTGGAGGGATATGAATATATATCTATATATATTTGCTAATAACAAAACAAAAATGAAAGAATAAACCAAAACTTAAAAAAAATTATATATAGGGGAGAGAATAAAGTGGAGAAAATGAGAATAGAAACTAGATTTCACTGAATATACCATGGTTTTAGATTTGACTTTGGAACCATGGGAATGTTTTGCCTAACTATAAAGCAAAGACATTTTTTAAAAAGAAACAATAAAAAACTAAAATCAAAATGAACAAATGAGCCTAACTGTGAATCAAGCCTGTGGCATAAAGAGAGGAAATATTTCAAATGACAACAAATACAGTAATCTGACTGTAAATACTTAGTGGGATATAATCTAAGGACAAAAATAACTAAAAAAAAAATCAAACTATTTTCATAAGTCATATTGTTAGTGATAATATTTGGCATTTTTATTCCGAAATTGTAATAAAAATAATTATTTTAACATTGTTGCAAACCAAGACTCTCAGCATAAGGCAAAAGCAATACAAATGCAAATTCAATTAGCAATAATCACGCCTTGGGTAAGCCTCATTGGCTACGATACTGCCACTGCGAATTCAAATGACTTAACTACAAATGCTTTGATCTTATTTTTGAATTGGGAACATCAGTATGAACTTATGAGCTATTTTGTCTAAAAACACATATTGCTTGGCTCTTTTGAGGAAAAAAATCTTAGAAATAATTACCAATGTAATAGCAATGAGCACCTTCGGTTCCCAAATTGTGGTCTCTGATTACCACGTCCATTAAAGAAACCGGAACGTTTTTTGAGAAATAAGTGATCCCAGATCTGGAGTAAAAAATGTATACGATAGACTGTGTGAATCATCTTGTTATAGCAGAAAGCAAGGAAGCTAGCATTTGTTCCTGGCGTTATTTCAGAAAACTCAAGAATGGACTTAAAGAAGCTCCTGTAAGCCAAAGATGGGACAATTTGTACATCAATAAAATACTTGCAATAGATTGAAATACACAAAAATATTTAAATGAATGACTTTATGATAATACTTTGAAACATCCCTCATTTGATCACATTAGATGCTAGGGAACCAACTTATATTGAAACCCGGTAAATAAAAAGAAAGAATGATGCATTTATTCTGCCTTTCTTACATGACAATATCTCCAGGTAACCAATAGGTGATATGGGAAACTTTCTCTTTATAAAAGTAATCCCATTAACAAATGAAAAAGGGATGCATGAAAAAGAATGATGGAATCATACTACTATTATATTGTAATTTC
Organism: Mirounga leonina; assembly: GCF_011800145.1. NCBI lineage: Eukaryota > Metazoa > Chordata > Mammalia > Carnivora > Phocidae > Mirounga > Mirounga leonina. The sequence goes on from NW_023270454.1 coordinate 39,661,810, forward strand.
CAATCAAATAAAGGATCTAGATAATAATCATCAGTGGCTGCTATCTCACCAAAAGAAAGGTAACCAGACACAATACCTCCTGTGAGGGTATTCTTGCCAAAAAATGGAACATAAATTGGTCAAGCCTTGCCTCTAGATCTAAACTACCAATATACAGGAAATATAGTAGATACAAGAATATATTCAATGACACAATGGAGACGTTCAGCAAAGTCCAGAATGAGGGAAATTCTACCGGACCCAGTTTCTTCAATTAATAACTAGCCAAGAAAAACAGAAGGCTGGCGGGGCGGGGCGGTGGGGGGAATGCTGTCATTTAAAAGAGATCTAAGAGACATATTAACTCATTGCATTGTGCAGATCTTACCTGGCTCCTGCTTCAACCAAAAAAAAAAAAAAAGTAAAACCCCCCAAATTATGAGACAGTTGAGGAAATTTGGATATTAACTAAAAATTTAATGACATTATGGAATTGTTAACTTTTTTGTTGAGATAATGATATTGTTATGATATTTTTTCAAAAGAGCTCTTATCTTTTAGAGATATCTACTGAAATATTTGCTGATGAACCAACATGACACCTATTTTGTTTCAAAAATAATACAGTTTAGTTGGCAGGAGGGAGTGGGTAGAGATATAAGTAAAATAAGATTAAAAAAAAATAAGTGAAATAGGACTGGCCATGAGTTGACCATTGTTGATGGCTCTATGGGAAATCATTATACTATTCTTTCTACTCCTTGTGTTTTAAATTTTATATAATAAAAAGCAAAACAAATGGATAAAACCCCTTAGCTCCCAAAGCACTGAACTCACCCATTCTCTTCTACCTCTCTGACCATTTCCTTTTTCCTCCTTTCGTGAGCTCCTTTCCCTGTCCCATAAAATTTGGTGTTTCATTTTTAGCTCGTTGCTCTTCTGACCCTATCTACTCCCCTTGAGCGATTTCATTCAGGAATCTCATAGCTCTGACTACTATCTACTTAGTTACCAGAGGATTTCCAAACTGGTATCTCTGGCCCAGAGCTCTCTCTGATCTTCCGATTCTCACATCTAACCGTCTAATGCTTATATTCTCCTGGAAATCTCATACAACCTTTACATGCAACATATCTCAAACTGATCATCATCCTCACTCCAAATGTGCCCTTTACTCTGGAGTATCTGCCATTGTCAATGGCATCACTCATAGTCCTCCAAACTAGAAACCTGGACATCAGTCTTGTGTTTTCTATCTCATCTCCCATATCATCAGGTAGTGTTGATTTTCTCTCCCGAGTATTTCCTGAGTCTATTACTCATTTGTTTATTCAGTGAGTGTTTATTGAGCACTATCACATGCTAGGCACTAATCTAGGTGTTGGAAATATAAAATTAAAAAAAAAATTGGACAAAATCCCTGCTCTCACAGAGTTTATATTTTAGTTCTAGATTTTACTTTAGACGTTCCTTTTCTCTTTCCTAAATTAGTGATATAGCCTCCTAAGTAGTCTCCAGCCTAGGCTCCTTCAGGAACATCCTACACAACAGTGGTTCTCAAAATGTGGTTCCTGCAGCCACAGAAGATCGCCTGGAACTTGCTAGGAAAATCCTCAGACCTCACACCAAGCCTCCTGAGTGAGACACTCAGGGAGTGGAGCCCAGAAATCTGTTTTAAAGGACCTTAGGGTGATCCTGATGCACATGCTAACATTTGAAATCCACTGCTCTAAAACCATCAGAGAGATTTGTCTAAAATGCAAGTCTGGCCATGCTATCTCCCATTTCAAACCTTTCAGAAGAAGTGTGCTGAATATAGGAAAGAGCCCAAGCTCCGCGGAAAGGTACACAGGGCTCTCCATGATTGCTTCTAGCCTGCCTCCTCTCAACCATCACTGAACACACCCTCATTTTGGGGGTCTTAATTCTGGCCTGACTTCCTCTAAGGAGATTTCCCTCATTGTTACCTCCGACCCAGTCAAAAGCCCTACTTCTGTGTGTTTATAATACTGCATCTGTGGTCATCATTGTATCTACCACATATAAGCAGAGGAATGTGTCCAGGGCTCTGGAGCCAGATAAGTATTGTGAATTTGGGCAAGAAACTCATGGTCTTCGGCGCCTGGGTGGCTCAGTTGGTTAAGCGACTACCTTCGGCTCAGGTCATGATCCTGGAGTCCCGGGATCGAGTCCCGCATCGGGCTCCCTGCTCGGCAGGGAGTCTGCTTCTCCCTCTGACCCTCCCCCCTCTCATGCTCTCTCTATCTCATTCTCTCTCTCAAATAAATAAATAAAATCTTAAAAAAAAAAAAAAGAAAAAAGAAACTCATGGTCTTCACTTCATCTATAAAATGGATTAATAGGCCCTAGATCCTAAGATTGTGAGAATTGTGTATAGTGCTGGCTGGCACTTGGTAAGAGCTCTGTGTTACCTATTTTTATAAATTAGCTTTAAATTTTTTTTAAGATTTTATTTATTTATTTTGACAGAGAGAGAGAGCATGGGTGAGTGGGGGGAGGGGCAGAGGGAGAAGGAAAGATAGAATCCCAGGTAGACTCACACTGAGCGTGGAGCCCCATGGGGGGCTCCATCCCACAACCCTGAGATCACGACCTGAGCGAAATCAAGAGTCAGTTGCTTAACCGACTGAGCCACCTCAGGCGCCCCATGAATTATCTTTGTGTGTGCATCTCCTCACTAGATTATGAACTGCCTGAGGGCAAGTGCCTGGGTGTTATTCAGCAATGTGTTCAAAACACCTAGCGTGGGATCTGCCACATAATAGGTGCTCGCTACATATTTGTAAATGAGTTAATTTCCCAAGTATTCATTTCAATTCAGGTAGAAGACTCAATGAGTGGGTTCTGTTTCAGTTTCTGTTGCTAAGAGATCATTATACTGTTTATGGTGAAACGTTCATTAATAGAGCAGTACACTGGGTGCCTGGGTGGCTCAGTCAGTTAAGCGTCTGCCTTCGGCTCAGGTCATGATCCCAGGGTCCTGGGGTCGAGCCCCGCATCGGGCTCCCTGCTCGGCAGGAAGCCTGCTTCTCCCTCTCCCACTCCCCCTGCTTGTGTTCCCTCTCTCGCTGTCTCTCTCTGTCTCTGTCAAATAAATAAATAAAATCTTAAAAAAAAAAAAATAGAGCAGTACACTGAATCAAAACTGAAAAGTATGACAAATGCATATTATAATTACCTGACTTTATTCCACATAGGTTTTTAAAATGTCAATAATGCTAATTGTGTAGAACAATCTCACTACCAGTTTCTTTCAGCAAAATTGCTTTCACACATTTAAATGGTTCTTTCCCTAACAAGGAAATGTGTATAAATGATAAAATGAATTGCCTGCTACGTTTTACCCCTACTTTCACAGTAGTGATAATCCAGGCCTGCATAAGCCCTAAATGTGTTTGTTTTCCCTGCTCAAGTTTTCTGAAGCCTGTTGTTCTTCCAGTCTCTCAAATTCCTATGCTTTGACATTCCCAATTTTGCAGATCTGAATGACATATAAACTTTTCAGGCCAGAGAGACCTGTACCTTTGCAAGATTCTACCTTTCAAAAACTCTTCCCACACCAAAAGCAGCAAGATATAGTTGATTTACTAGGTCATTCTCGATATTAGCATAAAGGAAAAAATATTATATGAAATCCCAGAAAAACTGCAGCAATGGAGTTTTCTGACAGTGTAACCAAATATTCATCAAAGATAAAATATTCTTCTTTCCTGGGAAGTAGAGGCTACCCTGACCCTTTCGGTTACTCTTTGGGGAAATCAACTATTACGAGTACATGCTCAGTCACAAGAATTCTTGGGTAAGGTATGTCTTATCATCGTCTCAGTTCTTGTCACTGAGTCTGGACATTGCAATCAACCCGAGACCTCAAGTCTCCCTGACAGTGTGGCTCCTCAAATTATAGAGAAAGAAACTTCTTTTCCCACACCCTCTATTACTTCCCGGACACCCATGACTCCACACTGGCTAACCCGCAGAGGGAGGGAAATACACAATTTGGAATAGGTCTTAAGGTCTTGTCCCCTTTGTCATCTTTAATGTGCTAGAATATCTGGTATCAGGCCCAGAAAATCAAGATTTACTTCCCCTTCCCTGAAGCTGTTTCCTCTAGGTAGGGACACTGTTCGGTAAGCAAATGTGCTTTGGCTCAATCTGACTTAAAGGAACCTAGGCCGAAGCTCTCCATCACACAAGCTTTCTCCCCCGTGTATTGGTATTGATGTGTTCCTTCCTCTCTCCAAACGTCTCCCAGAAAACATCTCCCTTCCTAGTAGTGTTTCAAAGGACAAAAATTAACCCTCGTCAATCTTTAACCCTACACTGTACTGTTTGGATATTTTCATGTGGATCAGCTTACTCGTTCATGTTTGTTCAGTGAACATTTCCTGAACATCTCCCAGGCCCTCTTGCAGGTCAATGAGCAATACAGAACTCTTGGTGTCATGGAGCGGGCATCCTAACGGATCCTGCAAATGTCCTGTGAGGTGGTGTCAAATTGGCAGCATGCTGGTATGTAAGAAGAGGCGTAAAGAACCAGACAAGCACATGCAGATTTCCTGTTCTCAAAGCTCTTACCATTACCCTGTGTGTCCATTGTTCTCATAGGTAGGCTGCATACTTTACTTCTTACATTCCCAGAAACACTGGGCTTAACTGCAGGTGTTGTGGGAATACATTTAAGAAATTTTAAGAGAGACCAGGAGGGAAATGACTCATTTTGCAGAAATCCATGTCAAGTAGTGTATCTGGAATGATCCTTTTTACTAGCGGGGAGTTGAAACACAACTGCCTTGCTTTTATTTATTCAATTTATTGCTGGAGCACCCATCTGCCCTTCATGACAGGAAGTTCATTTGTTTCCCAAGGCCTCCCTTCACCACCTTACTTGGGCAGGAACACAAAGGATTAACTCAGTTCAAAGGAGATGGGTCCCGCTGCCAAAAGCCAGGAAGGAGAAAACCGGGAAGTGTGCCCCGTCTACTCATGCCGGGGCTTGGGTCTCTGCCACATGAAGTCACAGGTGAGTCCTGCACATTCTGATGTCAGGAAACTTGCTCGTGGTTGCTACGAGATGCCTATTGAGTCAGCTCTTTTCTTCCCATCACCCCGCGGCGGCCCTGCCTGAGCTCTGGGGCCACGTCTCTGTTAGATCACACTCACCCGCTCAGCCATTTCCCCCAGTGCTTCCTCAGCAGAGCTCCAGGTGTGCCGTGGCTGGGGAACCCAGCCTCAGCCTCCTGTCACACTGGAAACGTCTTCCCCAAGAAGCCTGGTTCGGTCTGCTATGGCATCTTTCCCTGCCATGGGACGCTGCAGCACATCCCAACAAGAGATCTCCCTGTTGCACATAAGAAGGAAAGACAGATGGTGCTAAACAACAAAAACATATGCATTTTACACACAAACTTTCACAGGCAAGGACTGCCTGTTTGCCTTAAATTTTCATAACTTGGAGGGTCTTGTAAATCATCTGTTATGATGAAGCAGTATCCTCCGAGGGACTGTTCTTGGCCATACAGCAGAAGGGGCACCTCATTACAACACTAACTTTTCATGAAGAATGTCTGCTTCTAGGACTGTGGCTATTGAAAGGGTCCCAGGGCCCTAGATCGCACATTGAGCTCCACGGCTAAGCCCTTCTCTCTCACTGCTCTTCAACCAAACCTCATATTCCCACTAAACTAGCCCCTTCTTTATCCCCAAAACATAAGGTAGGACTTAGGATCAGAAGTTCTTTTGCGTTATGTCCTATCTCTTTACTCTCCAAGGGCAGGGACTTTGTCTCCTCGTGCTCAGTGCTAAACTTTGAACACCATAGAATACAACACCAAATATTTGTTTTTCCTCCTTGTGACAATATTTTGAAAGTCTTAAATTCTTTAAATTATTTAAAAAAGTTCATGCACACTAAGAAATTCTAAAGCAGAAATATATAGAGTGACAAGTGAGAGATATTTGCTTTTTTTCCCCCTATTCCTCAGAGACAGATCATTTAACACTGTGACCGTGGCACAGATTGTTAAAAATTATGAATATTTTGAATTATAAAAGAGATACAGGCTCATGATCTTAAAAATTGAAAACTTTCCAATTATACAGCAGAATAAATAGAAAAATAAAATCGTTAAGTCCCACTCTTCAGAAGAAAGGGCTCTTGAAAGTTTAGTATTTTAACACCTCCAGAAAGGTTTCTAAGCCTATAAGCTTTTTGTGTTTTGCTTTTGTTTTTGCGGAAATTGTTTCCTGGCACACCGCACTGTGACCCTGACCTCCCCCAGTCCAGGTGTTGCTAGATTTCTGTCTTCGACACTATTACTCATTCTTCTTTTCGTACTCCAGCCAATCTCATTTTTTAGACACCAGCTACTCCTGTTCCTCTTTTTGACTCTAACAGGGCATTTATCTGGGATTTCTGTTCTTTCTCCGAATGCCTTCACCCCCAGAGAATTTGTCCATTCCTACTTGTTTCTGTCTCCAGTGATTCCCCTAACATTCAGACTCCAGAACCACTTCAGTCTGGATCACATATTTAGAACATGGCACAGGCTGACCTGCATTGCTGTGTAATTTTTTATATTTTGCTTGCCAAAATCAGCTTTTAAGGAAAGGATAATATCTCATTCATCTCCTTATCCCTGGCACATGTGCGGCATTGTGTTTTCAATAAACATTTATTAATGATGAATTTGTATACTCATGTTATGTTACCATTAGCATACATATTTGGGAGTAGACTGTAATAAATAGTAATTGAATTCTCAGTGGCCCAGGCTTACTACATGTATATTTTATAATAGATAGAAATGTAACTTGATGGGCATAGTAACAATAATATTTATTGAGTGCCAACCATATACCTGGCTCCCTGTTAAAACTTGACATGCGGCGGTGTCGTTAATCTTCATGAAACTTTCCGTGGCAAATACTATAGTTAGCCCCATTTAAGGTTAATTAATTTGCCTAAGACTACTCAACGTGAAAGAGGTAGAGCCAGGACTCACATCCAAGCATTCTGGCTCCAGAGCACACGTCCCTAACCACTTCGCTATAAAGTGCTTTTTGCCCCAGCATTGATTTCATACAAGTAGTCTACACTCGATGCCTCCTTTTCATCATCATTTGGTCTTTCCTTCTAAAATTGGGTGTCCCCAATAACCCTCTGACACTGTTCTTGAAAGTTTCAAATTACTTTTTTCTTATCAGTTCCAGTGGCCTTATGCAATTTTACTTCAAGATCAGCATGTGAGAGCGTAAAGTCTTACCACCTTAAAAAAAAAATCCTCTTCCTCACTTATTTCCGTTTAATGGTACCTATGACCACTCTCAAGTCAGCTGGGGAACATATTGGTCATTTTCCTCTTCCCTGCCCTTTGAGTCCCTTCAATTGCCTCTCCCACAAATTCTACTGCTGAATCTTAAAAAAGAAAGAAAGAAAGAAAGATTTATTAACTTGAGAGAGAGAGGGGGAGAGAGCACGCATGCACAGGCACAAAGGCAAACGAGGAGGGGCTGGGGAAAGGGAGGGGCAAAGGGAGAATCTCAAGCAGACTCCCCTGAGTGTGGAGTGCAGAGCCCGCTCTGGGCTTGATCTCACGACCCTGATATCCTGACCTGAGCCAAAACCAAGCGTCAGACACCACCAGCTGAGCCACCCAGGCACCCCTACTGCTGAATCTTTTAACTTGCTTCTCCTTTCTAGTGCTACCATCTCACTGCTTCTCAACTGCACTTGGATAGCCTTCTGATTGTTTTATCTTTATCCCCACCTTTGCTATCTTCCCACCGGTTGCCAGGCTAAGTTTTTCCCAAAGCCTGACTCTGAATCTTGTGCTTCCTTGCTCAAAACTCCTCAGTGACAAGCCACATGTGCGTGAAAGACAAATTCTTCAACGTAGTTTCAGAAATCCTCCGTAACAGTGATTCTCAAACATTTTTGTTTTAGGATTCCTTTTCATTCTTAAAAATTATTGAAGACCCTGAAGAGCTTTCATATTTATATGGGCTATATCTATCACTATTTACTGTATTAGAAATTAAGACTGATGAAATTTTAAAAATATTTATATATTTTTTAAATGACAATAAAGCTCATTATAGATTAACATAAATACCACATTTTATGAGAAATAACTATTTTTTAAAAGAAAAAAATTAGAGAGTGGCGTTGTTTCACATTTTGGTAAATCTCTCAAATGTCTCACTTGATAGAAGACAGCTGCATTCTCTTTGCTTCTGCAGTCAATGTGTTGTGATATCACAGGTCATGTAGCCTCTGGAAAATTCCACTGTATACTTAGGAAAGTGAAAAGGCAAATAACATCTCAGTACGAAGGGGGAAATAGCTTTGACCTCACAGACTCTTTGAAAGTGTCCCAGGTCCCCAGATTGTGCACTGAGAACCACTGCTTTGTGCTTCTCTCTCACTGCTCCTCAATCAAACCTCATATTCCCATTAAACCAGACTATTCTTCATCCCCTAAACACAGTCACATTTCCATGGCTATTCTCTGAAATAAGTATTTTGATTAGACAATTTGTTTGTTGGGAGTACTGAATGGTTTGCCAGGGGACAGAGATTTAGTGAGAAAAAACCCAAGGGAACTTTCATCTGATTTACTGGAAAGCACTCTAGATTAAGAATCAAGGAACTTATGTGATAGTGACATATCAGTAACTAATATTTTATGTCACCTTGGACAAGTCATTTAACTTGGCTAACTTCGTGGTTCTCAGTGCTTGCATTTATAAACAGAGGAAATAGATAAGATGAACTGTGGGAGTTGTTCCAAGTCTAAAATCAGCAGTCATTTGGAATTAAGTTACCTTAAGTCTGTTCTGAGAAAGGAGGAAACACCTGCCACTTCCAATATTTTGTATACTTCTCTCTCTTTCGCTCTCAACTACAAGCTGCTGTCTTATTGTGAGTACATAAAACATCATAAAACTGGAAAGTTTTCAAGAAAGAACCCTTGGAAACTTTGTTGAATTCCTTTTTTTTTTAAATTGAGATATACTTGACATGTGACATTAGTTTCAGGTATATAACATAATGATTTAATATTTATATATAATTGCAAAATGATCACACAATAAGTCTAATTGACATCCACCACCACACAGTTATAATTTTTCTTTCTTGTGAGGAGAACTTTTAAGATTTACTCTCTTAGCAACTTTGAAATACACAATACAATATTGTCTGAAACACACAATACAATCAGCTATAGTCACCATACTGATTATTACATCCCCAGGACTTATTTATTTTGTATCTGGAAGTTTATACTTCCTGACACTCTTTTGTGCCCCCCCGCAAGCCCTGGCAACCACCAATCTGCTCTATGTATCTATGAGCCGGGTTTTATTTGCTTGTTTTGTTTTTTAGATTTCACATTTAAGTGAGATTATATAGTGTTTGTCTTTCTCTATCTGACTTATTTCACTTAGCATAATGCCCCTAAGGTTCATCCATATTGTCACAAATGGCATGATTTCCTTCTTTTTTATGACTGAATAATATTCTAGTGTGTGTGTGTGCATTGTATTTTCTTTACCCATTCATCCATTGATGGATATTTAGTGAGTGTCTTGAATTGCTGGTAGTTTTAATTAAATTTGGAATAAATTTCCAATATACTTCATAAAATCTGGTACAACTTCAGCCATTATTTCTTCCTTTTTATGTTCCCTTTTCCACCTCTCCTCTCCTGTAAGGACTCCAATTACACATTGTCACACACCCATAATGGTCTGTCCTTTTCTCTTTTTTTTTCCTTCCTTTTCGGTCTTTGTTTCATTTTGGATAGTTTATATTCTACATATTCAAGTGTCTTCAACTTTACTAGTCTTTTCTTAAAACAGGGTCAACTCTGTTAACCCCATCTAGTGTATTTTTCATCTCAGATACTTTATTTTTCATCTCTAGTAGTTTTATTTGGTCTTTTAAAAAAATCTCTTTCATATTTCTTCTTAACATGCTCATGTTTTCCTCTACCTTCTGGAACATATGGAGTACATTTATGATAGCTATTTTAATATCCTTATCCACTAATTCTATAATTCATTTCATTGGGTCTGTTTTTGTTAATTGATTCTTCTCCTCATCATAGATCATATTTTCCTTCTTCTTTGACATATTGTTTTTCTTCTTTGAATGCCTGGAAATTTCGACTGGATGCCAGACATTGTGAATTTCATATTGTGCATGCTGGATGTCTTTATTCCTTTAAGTATTCTTGAACTTTATTCTGGGATGCTGTTAAGCTACTTGGAAACAGTTTGGTTTTTTCAAAGCTTGCTTTTAAGCTTATTTAGGTGGGACCAGAGCAACCTTTAGTGGTAGGGCTGATTTGGCCCCATTCCTGAAGCAATACCTTTCTGAGTACTCCGTTGCTCTGTGTAGTATGAGGTTTTTCCACTCTAGCTGCATTGCACTTGTACAGTCTCTGGGGGTTATTTGAACTGCTCCTTTTTGGTGATTCTTTCCCTGGCTCTCAGCCCATGCATGAGTGAATCAATAATCCTCTGAAGATTCAAGGGAAACATCTGCAAATTTCTAGACCTCTCTTTATGTGGTCTTTCCTCTCTTTGTAGCAATCTTTCTAGTATTTTGTTTCATCATCTCAGGGATTGCTGTCCTGAGCTTCTTGATGTCCAGTGTCTGAAAACTGTTGCTTGGTCTTATGTTCACTTTTAGTAAGTTTTAAAATTTGGGCCTTTGGGGGCACCTGGGTGGCTCAGTTGGCTAAGCGACTGCCTTCAGCTCAGGTCATGATCCTGGAGTCCCGGGATCGAGTCCCGCATCGGGCTCCCTGCTCAACAGGGAGTCTGCTTCTCCCTCTGACCCTCCCCCCTCTCATGCTCTCTCTATCTCATTCTCTCTCTCAAATAAATAAATAAAATCTTTGAAAAAAAAAATTTGGGCCTTTGCATTTAAGTCCTTGATCAATCTGGAATAGAATTTTTTTTATAATGGTATATAGTGAGGGTTCTGGCCTGACTGAAGTCCCCTTCAAATTCGTATGTTAAAGCCTAACCCCCCAGTGTGACTGTATTTGGAGATGGAGCCTTGAAGGAGGTAATTAAGTTCAAATGAAGTCATAAGGTGGGGCCGTAATCCATTAGGATGAATGTCCTTATAAGAAGAAGAAGGGACAGAGAAAAGCGTGCACACACAGAGGAAAGGCCATGTGAGAACCCAGGGAGAAGGCACCATCTGCAAGCCAAGGAGAGTGGTCTTATCAGAAACCCACTCTGCCAGGGCGCCTGCGTGGCTCAGTCAGTTAAGCGTCTGCCTTCGGCTCAGGTCATGATTCCGGGGTCGTGGGATCGAGCCCCACATCAGGCTCCTTGCTCAGCGGGCAGTCTGCTTCTCCCTCTCTCTCTGCTCCCCCCCACCCTCTGGCTTGTGCTCTCTCTCTCAAATAAATAAATTAATCTTTAAAAACAAAACAAAACACGAAACCCACTCTGCCAACACTTTGATCTTGAACTTCCAGAACTGTGAGGAAGATAAATCTCTGTTGCTTAAGCCACCTAGTTAGTGGTATTTTGTTACGGCGGGCCTGGCAGACAAATCCAGTAGAAGATGACCCGTTCTGCTGACATGTTTATTGGGGGTCTTATCTTTTCCTCACAGAACTGCAGCACAACCTCTGTCATACAACACGTAAGTCTTCTTCCTTCTAAGCCCTCTACCCAATGCCACTCGTCAACTTGTCTATTCTTGCACCAAGACAATACTGTCTTAATTCTTAGAGTTTCAAATTATTTTAATAGCTGATGAGCAAGTATACCCACCTTATTTCTCTTCATCAGGACTATTGGTGATTCCCAGCACATACGCATTTTAGAATCATTTCGTCAAGTTCCACCAAAAGTAATGTAGGGATTCTAATTGTGTGGCATTAAAACTGTGTATCAATTTGGAGACTATTGACATATTTAGAGTATCGAGTGTTCCCATTCATGAATAGAGGATCTTTTTTATTTATTCAGTACTTTAATGTCTTTCAACAGCATTTTATAGTTTATCTATAAGGGTCTTGCACATTTTTTGGTGAAATTTGTTCCTCAGTACCTTTTTGTTGTTGTTGCCATTGCAAATGAAAATTTTAGAGTCTATTCGCTCTTTGTGACTGATAACATATAAAAGCAACTGATTTTTGTGTATTGATCTTTTGGCCAACTACCCTAACAAATTGCAATAACTTGTGTATAGTGTCATTCAGGTCTTTTATGTATGTATATCATCTGTGGAAAATGGCTGTTTTTCCCCCTTCCTCTCCATCCCTTGTATCTCTTATCTAGTTCCCTAGACTTATTGCACTGGTGTAGAGCATCTCAGACAGTGTTCAGTAGCAGCGGACCTTTTGGCATTGTTCCTGATTTGAAAGGGAATGTTGTCAATGTTCCCCACCTAAAATGATAGTTTATATAAGTGTTTGGTAGTTATCCTTCATCAGGATGAGAAGATTCTCTTCTGTTTCTAATTTGATAGGGATTTTTTTATTAAAACTAGTTGATACATTTATATATTTTTAATTCTACATCTGTTGCAATGATCCTATGATTTTTCTCCTTTAATATATTTGTGTGATAACTGATATATATAGATTTTCTAATATTAAACCACTCTTACATTCTTGGGATAAACACAACTTAATTACGGTGTATTTTGTTTTTCTGTACATGCTAGATTCAGTTTGCTAATATTTTATTTAACATTTTTGCATTATGGCCTTAAATCAGATTGGCCTAAATTTTCTTTTCTGTACCATTCTTTTCTAGTTTTAGAATCAAAGTTAAAATGCCTCAGAAAATGCATTCCTGCGTTTTTCTTCTTTTTACATTTTTGTGTAAGTTTATATGAGACCAGAATTATTCATTTCATAAAAGTTGGTAAAATTTGCCTATTACATATATACAATAGATATTTATTTCTTGTGAGTCAGTTTTGGGATATATTTTTCTTAGAATTTGTGCATTCTGTCTTTATTTTCAAGTTTATATTGATGTAAGGTTGTCCACAGTACTCTCGATATTATAACCACGGATACAATAAAGGTTACACCTCCCTTTTCAATTCTAGGATTGATCACTTGTGCTCCCTCTCTCTTCCTTGATCAATCTTACAAGAAAAAGATTGACTTTTTGTTAAGTATTTTCAAAAACCAACTTTGGTTTTATTGCTTTTCTCTTTTGTAATTGGCTTTCTAATTTGCTAAGCTCTGCTTTTATCTTTATTCTTTCTTTCCTGAAGGATTATACTTTTGTTTCTAACTTATTAGTTGGATATTTAACACATTAATTTTTAATCCCTATTATTTTCTACAACACTCCCTCAAAGCGCCATTTACACCTCATTCCACAAGTCTTGGTATGTTCAGGTTTCATTCATTTGTCACTGTTTTTATTTTTTTATTTAATGAGAGGGCTTGTGCATAGGGGGGGGTGGATAAGGGGAGAGCCAGAGGGAGAGAGAGAATCTTAACCAGGCTCCATGCCCAGCACAGAGCCCAACATGGGGCTTCATCTCACGACCTTGTGATCATGACCTGAGCCAAAATCAAGAGTTGGATGCTTAACCAGCTGAACCACCCAGGCACCCTAATTTCTCAGTGTTTTTAAATGTGATTTTTTTTGAATCATGATTTTGTAATCTATTTTTAATTTCTAAATTTATGTGGATTTTTTTTTCATTATTGGTGCTATCTCACAGTTTTAGAATTGTTGCCTAATTTGGAAAAACCTCAACCAGTTTCTTTTATGTATGGGTTATAAGATTTCAGAGCATTTCAGGTTTTCTAATGTAGGACTAATTTTAAATGGTCTTTGAACTGACAACACTCAATGAATAGTTTGTCATGGAAGACTGGTGTACTTGTTTAGCAGAACATTATGAGTTTATATTATCCTGGATGATATAAAAATTTTGTCAAATCAGCAAGGAATTTATATTTTTCTTATGTATCTGAATGCATCACTCTATCCATTAATAGCACTACTGAATAATCAAAGAAACTATTCATTATTTCTGTTTGAAATAGATCTATTTTTTTTAATGACTTATGGTTTTTGGTAGGACCTGAAAGCGTTTTTTTTTTGGTTACAATTTGCTTTACATCAAAATAATTTTTATTGATTTCATCAATCATCATTATCATGTTCATATTCTAGTAATTTTAATTGAGTTTCCCTTCTGTTGTTGAATATGTAAAGTTAAAGATGATAAAAGAAAATACCCTTTTATATACGTTCAGAGTGGGCATCGTTAATGTTCCAAACATCTGTACAAATTGCAGTTAAAATGGCATAATTTGCTATATCAATTTTTGGAATAAAGATTTTTCAGAAATGGAAATGGATTTGGATTTGGGTTCCTCTTTCAAAGCTTTGAAAACACGTTATCATTAAAATGCAAGACTTGAACAGACTTATACAGGGCAGACCCTCTGAATACAGTGAGTTTCTTTAAAGAAAAATTCAAGTTAGACAATGTGTTAGTTTTATTTATTTATTTATTTTAAAAATTTTTAAAGATTTTGTTTATTTATTTGACAAAGAGAGACACAGCGAGAGAGGGAACACAAGCAGGGGTAGTAGGAGAGGGAGAAGCAGGCTTCCCACGGAGCAGGGAGCCCGATGTGGGGCTCAATCCCAGGACCCTGGGATCATGACCTGAGCCGAAGGCAGACGCTTAACCGACTGAGCCACCCAGGCGCCCCGACAATGTGTTAGTTTGCTAGGGCTGCCATTACAAAATACCAGGTAGCTTAACCAACAGAAATTCATTTTCTCACCATTCTGGAGTCCAACAGCAAGGTGTTGGCAGGTTGGTTTCTTCTGAGGCCTCTCTCCTGGGCTTGCAGATAGCTGCCTTCTCTCTGTGTCCTTACATGATCTCCTACCTATGCAAATCCTCTTCTCTCTCTTTATGTGCTAATCTCTTCTTGCGAGGACACCAGCCAAGTTAGATTAAGACCCATCCTAACTAACAGCCTCATTTTAACTTCATCACCTCTTTAAAGGCCCAATCTCCAAATACAGTCCCATTCTGAGGTACTGGGGGCTAGGCCTTCAACACGTGAATTTTGGGGGCCCACAATGCAACCCACAACAGTCTACATACTTAAAACAGTCCATCTATGGGCAAACTGGAAAGATACATAACTTTGCAAAACTCAGATGAGCTGGAAGGAGTGGCCCTTACACAGCACATGGACAAACTTATTAATGTTTTAAGCCATGCTTGCATTTCTTTGTCTTCATGATCACACAGGAGTGTTGGCCTAAGATTGACCACAGCTGTTATTCACTGGTGGATTATAACCACCAGAGTTTCACTTTGCTGAATAAAATAACAGAAAGAGGAAAGATGATTTTTGGTTGGAAAAAAAAATTTAAAAATAGCTCTTGGGATTTCCTGTGTCACAGAATAATTACCATCTGATTAGTACTTGTTACATCTGGTGTAGCATGGACAGGAACAGAATAGTATCTACTGTCTGGTTAATTTACTGAATTTGCAGTTCCACTGTATGCCTATTTTCACATTCTTTTTATTAATTTTCGATAAACTGCTTTGGATAAGTAAGTCGCATTGAGTTTTTTATTTTGACATATTTCCATGTACCAAAGGGAAAAAAAGAGGTCAGATTCAGCGATTGATTTGATATTGTCCATGAAATTTCCATTGTTTGAAGTGCGCCACATTACATTGTGATCTCTGAAAGACAAACTTCTTTCACTTAAAATTAAATAACCATGACTACTCTTTTTACTTTATTTTTTTAAAAGATTTTATTTATTTATTTGACAGCATGAGAGAGAACACAAGCAGGGGGAGTGGGAGAGGGAGAAGCAGGCCTCCCGCTGAACAGGGAGCCCGATGCGGGGCTCGATCCCAGGACCCAGGGACCATGACCTGAGCTGAAGGCAGATGCTCAACGACTGAGCCACCCAGGTGCCCGGTACTCTTTCTACTTTAAAATAAAACTGGATATTCTTCCTGGTCTACTCATCTGTCCAGTGCATCTTTATTAGATTTGTGTGTAATTCAGGTAAACTTGCTTGCTTTTGCTCTGTGGGACCCAAATGACTTTTGAGGGGGTTCTCAATATAACAGTCAGAAAATATGTCTGATATAAGTACATCCATTTCATTGAAAAAAGTTTGCAAACAAAACAAAATACATAATTTTCAGTCTTAGAGTAAGCCAGGATCTCATAACAGTTTCACCACTTCAAACATTTTTCAAATACCTGCTTGAGAAAGCACCCCTGTTGTCCATTGTATGTTCTATTTGGTTGTCTGTAAGTACTATTGAGATCTTGATTTTGAAAACAAAACAAAACAAAACAAAACCTTCTCATTAATCAGTAGTGAATAAAATTATTGCTTACTATATCACCATAATGAAAGGTTCTCATCACAGTTTTCATCAAAATCAAATTCGCAGGGCGCCTGGGTTGCTCAGTCAGTTAAGTGTCCAACTCTTGGTTTCGACTCAGGTCATGATCTCAGGATCATGGGATCAAGCTCCATTTTGGGCTCTGTGCTCAGCTTGGAGTCAGCTAGAGATCATCTCCCTCTCCTTTTTCCTCTCCCTCTCCCTCTGCTCCTCCCCTGCTTGCGTGCTCTCTCTCTCTTAAATAAATAAATAAATAAAATCTTTAAAAATAAAACAAAATTCACATTTTGGTATAACCAATAATTCTGCAAAGTATAAAAATCAGAAATTAAGGCATCCATAAGAGCATTTAAAAATAGATTTAAAATTTCATAATCAAATTACCTTTATAATATATACAGTGACCTACTATGAATATGGGAAGGTGTTTTGTCACTGCAGTACTTGCATCTTCAGGCCATTTGACTATGGTTTGTGGCTGTTTTCATGTAGCTTCCCCTCTGTCCCAGGACCAGATGTGTCAGGAAAACCACAGCGGGATGCATCAAATACACACTTCACAGTCTGTTTGTAGTATTGTTTACAAATACAGGAATTCTGATCAATTGGATTTCACTGTGGGTAGTTTAGGTTCCCCTGAGAAATAGATGTCAGGTAGATGTGAAAGAGATTTATTTAGGGAGGGCAGGAGAAGGTAGGGAGGGCCTTGATGGTGATGTGAGTCTGGAAGAAGAGAGGGAAGGAAGGAAGGAAGATAGATTCTCAGACTCCAGCGCAGTTCTGAGGACGTTCAGCCAGGCTGATGGGGAGTCCTGAAGCCAAGTCACCATCTGGAAGTCTCTCATCTCACCAGAATTGGCCCGCCTTGGGGCCCACTGTGCTCTGTCCCTGGCTGTAAAAGACCTGCAGTAAGTGTGGCCTCAGCACAAAGGCAGTGCTGGGTCCCCAGGGGCAGGAGCTGGGCTCTCAGTCAGTTATGCTCCCTGCAGCCAAATTCTCAGGGCTGCCCCAGCCACCTTTGTGCCACCCATAGATTTCTCCATGCTGGTTCAGAGAGGAACTCCTCCGCGGTTTCCATGGAGCTCTTTTTCTGGGGTAAATGCAGAAGTGAGAGGTTAGTGGGATGAACTACGGCCTCCATGGATGCAGGGGGACACAGGGCGGGGCTGGCCTCGTCCCTGCCCTCCTCTGCCTCTCCCTTCCCAGTTCCCCTCACTCCCCATTATCACCTCAGCAGACATTTGTGACTTACCCGATGGTGTCATCCAAACCTGCCTTCCTGAGGAGTCTGAGCTCCTGGCAATCATACCTTCCCAGACGGGGGTTGATTCTTGTATCTGACCACTGTTCCCTTTACTGAAGGGTAAAGTAATACCAGGAGGCACAATACCTGGATGCCCACATGGGTTCCTTCGTGTTCCTGTTGTATGAAAGCAGCCTTCTTCCTCCTCCTGACCAGGGTCAATGACCCCTGCCATGGTGTTGACTTATCACCTGCCAATCCCCAAAGTGCGCTGGGGGTAGCCAGACTCGTTTGTCATTCAATAGCACACTTGCTGTGTTTCCTGCCGGAGTGGGACCCCAGGAGTAGGCCCCTTTGGGACCTCTAACCTTGCAGAACCCAGAGTTGTGTGGATGAGAAAGACAAAATCCTAAGCGGGTCATTGGGAATAGTGGTAAGTGGGGCGATTATATTTCCACCCCATGGTGTCTAGGACCCTGGATTCTTCCTAGTGGAGACACAGCAGAGCTCTCTGATTAAATGTACGTGTTATATCCTAGAGCATGGTACCTGATCCTTCCAGCGTATTGTCTCAGAACTGGCACTGAAGTCGTACCTTTACAACATTATTCCCGTATTCCACGAGGCTGGCTGCTTCTGGATGATGGTATGCAGAGACTGGTGGATCCCATGGCTTTGGGCCACTCTCACACCTCTTTCACTGTGAAGAGGGCCGCTTGGTTGTGTGCTATGTTCTATTGGATTCCATGCCTGTCTGGACGGTTGCAAGCTTGTTTCCCTCTCCTGGGACATTTTCTCGGGTCATCACCACTAAAATCTTTAACAACTGAGCTGCCACCTTGGGCCAGGATGCTCCATCTATCATTCAGGATGATGTCTTCTTTGCCTACTGGGCAGTAAGTAAGACCAGTCCCAAATCTCCATCTCACTGCCTGTTTTTTGGAACACTCTCATGATCAGTTTCCCTAGTTCAGGTTCACTGAGAAGCAGATGCTAAGATGAGACTAAGATATACACAAGATTTGTTGGGAGAGGGCACAAGAGAAGGCAAGGAGAACCTTCAGGCCATGCGGCAGGGCTGACATCAATGGAAGGAAGAGGGTAGGAAGGAGATGAGGGGAAGGGAAAAGGGAATGGGAGGCAAGAGGAGGGAAGAGGAAAGTAGTTGAAGGGACAGAAAAGAAGGGAAGGAGTCTCAGGCTACAGTACACTTCCACTGAAGGTTTTTCCAGGCGGATAGGGAGCCTTGGTAACCCATTGGAGGAGTCCTGCTTTCCCAGAATGGGCCTGCCTTGTAGCCCTGAGTACCCGTGCCATGCCCACTCATTGGCTGGTGAACGCAGTGGTAGATCCAGTGGAACAGCAGTTGGGACTGTCAGTCAATTATGATTTCTGCAGCAGATGATCTGAATAGTGTATTTTCATGGCCAAGATATTAGATCCCAAATGAAAAAGAAAAAAAAAAAAACTAAGTTACGTTCTAAGTTGTATAAATTACATTGGTAAGTGTATCCCTAACAGAAGGGAACTTCAGTTTTGACTAGGCATTGATTACAATCAAATCTCCTGCTTAAAATATTTAAACTTTTAAATTACATAAAATATATATACAGAATAATGCACATATTTTAAGTGTACTAAAATTTCCATGCCAAACATAGCTATATTGTATTTATAACTTTATATGTTTGATGATTGGAAGAATTTTTCACAGATTAGCTCCTGGTTTTACACATTTCATACATTGTTTCTTCTCCAGTATCTAATACAAACGATGCTGAGTGTCTTCAGAGTAATTTATACGTAAAGTAATGCCAAGTCTTCCTGCCATGATTCTCAGTGAAATGGCCCACCAAACAATAATAAAATTCCTGGAAGCCATTTTTACCCTGAGATGGATAGTAATAACCGGCCCATCCATGAAAGTAACTACAAGCTATATAAATATGTCTCACTCCACCCAAAACGAAGGTACCATCAACTCAACTTCCCCTTACCAGATCCTAAAAGGCAGCTACTCCATTATCACCTAAACACAGGGGACATGTGATATTGGGGAAGTTAGTGTAGAATGAGAGAATGGTCTGATTATGGATAAAATATCTTCATTTTGAAACATTTACAAAAACATTTGCCTCTGTGAACACATTGTTCCCAAGTCCTTGCAAGGGGCACCTGCCAATGAGGGACCCTGAAACTTAAGCTTCAATAACTTCATTGGGTCAATCCACCTCTGAGAAGCAGGCAATAGAAATCCTCTTCTGGCTCTTTACCACCCCTGCACCTAGAGCGTTTTGCTCAGGGGGCACACCGCCTTCCAAGTTACTGCTGGCAAAATTCTACTAAATGTTTTATCGTGATATGAAAGAGGTCACCAGCTTTCCAGACTGCAATATCGATGTTCTGACCCCTTGCAACCTCCCTGAGAAGCCAATGCAACATAATTTTACTTTTTTGTCTCTGGTGGCACAACACTCACCATACTCTGGGTACCAATTTTCTATGAGGAGAACAGGCTAAGCTACTGTAACAAGAGATTCAACAACACGTCTTAAAGAACAAAGAAGCTTATTTCTCTTCTCTGTTCCAATCTCAGGGTGAACCATTAGAGCTCATGGGCATCTTTGTTCCACTCAATTATTCAGAGGCCCAGGCTGACCCTGGCTCTGTCGTCTTTAACATCTGGTTTCCAAAGTCAATCTAGTCATTGCCATTTCAGGCAGTATGAAGGGCATTAAAGTGGGTACCCTGGGCCAGGGGTTTTCTCCTAAGTAAAGGGGGCAAAAGTTGTCCACGGGGCTCCCATTCACATTGACAAGAGCTTTGCCACATAGCCACAACTCACTGAAAGACGCTGAGAGACGTAGTTTAGTTGTGTGTCCAGGAAGAAAGGATGGGATGGATTTTAACAGCATAGCTAGCAGTCTCTGCCACAGGGCCTAAATTGAAGACATTTTCTTCCCTAGTGGCCCCACACCTCCCCCTCCTACCTCCTTGGTGGCCACTAGGCTCAGGATCCCCACAGCCATGCTGACATCATCGTGTGCCCTCTGTGCAGGCCAGCCTCTCTCCAGCCCCAGTCCCTGAAGCTCTGCCTCAATTCATTTTTTTGAGGGTGAACTTTGAAACCAATGATGCTTCAGAGAAAGTGTCCCATGGAGGTTGGTGGTTCTGCCCCGGAAGATTTCCCCAGACTTCTGCTAAGCACAAAACCTCATTAACCTCCATCCACTCCACCCTGGCTTGTCTTTACCAGCTCACCACAAATGTTCTTATTAAGCTCCCCAGTGACCTTCACGCTCTTGGCCCACGCTCTAGTCCTCCTCCTCCTTAAGGCTTCAGCTATTCCAATGAGTTGACCTGCCTTCTTGGAATCTCTTCCTCTAGGCTTTCTTCCCATCTCAGGCCACGCTCCCTCAGACTCGTCCTTGAATTTCTTTCTTCTGTATGACCTCTATGTATTGTTCATCTGAGCTCAGTCTAAACCTCCCCTGGGTTTCAGAATCCTTCCAAATCTCCCTCTATCTTTCTGTTCCACTGTGTTTCTCATGTCATCCTAAAATGCACCGTTCACATTGAATGTCTCAGTCCATACCACCCACACGGTGCCAGTTCCCACTTTAGAAACTTGGCTCAACATTCTTGTTTCTGGAGTGCCAACATTTCCCTCGTCTAGCTCTTCATACAATCCATCCTCTAAAGAACAGGAGACCTCCCAGCCCCTGCCTGAGGCTTTCCCCAGATGTTTTGGGCACACCAGGATCTACCTCCTTTCTCCCAACAGTTAGTATGAGCTTCTTTCCACTTACTCATTCTCTATTTTTTTCCTGGGTGTGTTGGTCTTAGCTCATTGAGGGCAACAACCAGATCTTACTTTTTCTGGGCTCCCATCTCCCACAGCATTTTCATCTTTCAAGTATTCCAGTAATTGCTCCAGACTCTGAAGGAATGTTTCTCAGACTTTTCTAATCAGAAGACTTAATGAGAAAGCTTGTTAAATACAGATCCCCAGAACCCCAATATATTCTCTGAAACTCTCCAGAGGAGAAAAGTGGGAATCTCATTAGGATTTTGGGTTGACCCTTGGGAACGGAAGATCCAGCTAATCTCTGGTCCATGCAAGGTCCCACTCATGCTATTTATCCTCTCTCATCTGCATACCCCACTTCCCTTCCTCTTCTGCCCTTATATGTATCCATTTTAGTGCTCGTAGTGTTGCACTTTTTTGTTTGTATGCATTTTTACATTGTGACATTATTGTCTTATATACACATGTTTTTAAATTTACGTAAATGTTTTTGTGCTGTCTATACCTCTGCTTCTTACTTTTTCCATGAAATATTATGTGGGTCCATCCATGTTGCTATGGGTACATTTACGTCACTGTTTCTCACCCCTGCACAGTACCCCTTGGAGTGCATCCTCCACCCAGCAACAGATCTCTGGTTACCTCCATCTCCCCACTGCTACAAATCCCACCACAACAAACAACCTAATTCTCTTCCTAGAAGCCAAAATTATCTTACTCACTTGGGGAGATTATTATTTATTTAGTGAAGTTTGAATAAACAAGTTCAGAAGGAAGAGGGGGAAATCTCGTGCTTTCCAAATAGCCGTTGGATACCAGCCCTGAAGGAAGGCTAGAAATCCAGTTATTTTTTAACCAAGGATGATAACACTACAAAACAATATTTCTTTTCAAGATACAGACGTTAGTAAAATTGGTAGTCCCAACAAATCCCAGGTACTTTGTAACAAGGTTTGTAAAAAGGCTGAAGGTTCTTAGCATTAAGCTTCCATTTATTTGGAGTCAATTATGGGAACGCTCTGGTTATATCCTTGAGATAACCCTGACTCAGAAGAAAGTTTTGCAAGCAACCATGGTCTCCCCAAAGCACTCCTGAGGACAGTCTACCTTGAGTGTCAATCAGGCCCAGTTTGGACTCATCAAATGCACTCTAGCGGAAGCCAGTTGTCATGCGCTGGTATTTTTAAAAGCTGAGCACAGCCAAGGCTCCCCCATCAATTCTGGCTGGCCTCAATTTGTTGCCCGGAGCTATACTGCAGAATCTCTGATGTATTGCCAGAGGGGTCACTGGAGGATTGTGTATTTGCTCAAAGGTACTCTAACCCTCTTGTCTTTGCCCATAAGTCATAGCACTAAAATGCGTGTATTGGCAAAAACTACTCCAGCTGCCCAGGGCTGCTTCTGACAAGCCCTTCAGATCTTCTGCCATCGTATCTAACAATATGTGGGAAAAAAACAGAGATACCTCTATCTACTGAAGTACTAAGCACAGCAGCAGGCCTGGGGAATCTGAAGGAAATCCAAGAGGTTAGTAAGAAGAGCAACAACTTGAGGCAGCAGAGTTTCACATCTGTAAGAGCATCCTTTTTCTACCATCTCAAAGAAGTAGGACAGCTTATTATTAGAAAATGTAAGGGGCAAAGAAGGAGAATAAACCGCAGGTTCCTTATGTAGATGGCGCCACGGGGGTGCAAATGGAATCTGAATTTCAGCCTCCCTTCTGCTCAGCCTGTGGCTGTAAGAGAAAGAGCACATTTTTCTAATTAGTCTAACCCAAGTGGCACCTTTTTCTAATTGGTCAGTCAAAAGGGGACACATTTTTGTAAAGCCCCACTCAGAGGGATTTGGAGGAGATTTCCATCTCATCTGCTGAAAGGCACTTTATGTTCTCGCTGCAGCCCCAAGGGGAGGGACATTGTGCCATTCATATTTTAACCCTCAGTGACAGGTGCAGGGAATGACATGGTGATGGGCAATAAAATACAAGACTGTTGAACTGAATGTTTGTCAAACTGGGATTTGTGGCTTTAAAATGCTGATGTCTGCCATGAAGAGTATACTCATGATCAAGCTGATAAATCCATTTTACCTGCCTCCCCAACTAGATGCATAGTTGGCTTTTGAAGGATGGGAATCATGTGTCTACTTCCTTTATGATCCCAAAGTCACATGTATCCTGTTATGCCCAAAGTACATATTCAATAAACTTTGGCGAATGGTTCATACAAATGAAATAGGGAGTTTGTTTTAAAAATCTACTGTAGGGCCTATGCCATCTGAGAACTACCGGAGCTGATCGGCTAAGATGTTCCCCTTTAATGTAACTTTTGACACAGAGCTTTGGAACCCTACAGGCATATTTTAATTTATACAAGTGTTCAAAAGAGACTACCCTGAAGGTATACAGGTGTTTCTTAACATGGGTGAGTCAAGCCTGGCAATGGGAACAAAATAGTTTCTGAATTTCTTAAAGGGGCAGTATTTCTCATTACAGGGAAAGAAGTAGAATTTTGCTTTTATTTCCTAACGCTTAACTAAAACATAGACTTATCACATTTACAGGCAAATTAGAGGGTCTAGTTGGTTTCCAATTCCATCTAACCTTTCACAGAAATAATGAAACTAAGCATTCACGAATAGCAACTACAATAACACGCTAAACGGCATACTATTCTTGTGACCCCCTCCCTCATTTTCTAAGAGAAATTATTCACAAAAGGTTAATACTGGCTCTCTTGGATGGCAAAACACTTATATTCTTTTATCTACTGTCTAAAATTTCCATGACTTTTATAAATGACATATATTTTAATGGAAAAAAATGCTTTGTTAAAAAATAACACCGTAACCTGCTCTTCCTGGGCACATGGGTGGGCACATGATCCAGTCTGAGCTGATTAGAGTCCTTCCTTAGAATTTTTCCTTTTGGAACTAGAGGAGAAGGGGATTTTATCTCTAGGGCCACAAGTTGAAAAGATGTGAAAAGGTAGCTGCTTGGAAATGTTGTCCCTGATACGTGGAGAAAGCCTGGTTATATAAAGAAGACTAAAAATCAAGCATACACAGAGAGAGAATCCAGAAGTCAGTCAGGCAACAGCCAAATATAAGGTCCTTCCACTATCTTTTGCATTTTACTTTGTTCGTGATTCATTTTAAAACTGCTTTTTAAGCAGTTACTATGTGCTATGTGATGGATACTTAAGTATGCAAAAGTGAATAAAGCCTAACTGCAGTGGTTTACATATCCATTTTAGGCCCACTTTAGCTACTTTGGAAAAATAAAGCAAATATATACACTTTGGTGAGACATCTTGCATTCCTGCTGTAACACTACACCAGTTGCATTGTGTTTTAAAGGTACAGTGTTAGGAGCACCTGGGTGGCTCAGTTGGTGGAGTGTCCAGCTCTTGGTCCAGTTCAGGTCCTGATCTCATGGCACGTGAGATGGAGACCCTCACTGGGCTCCGTGCTCAGCAGGAGTCTGCTTGGATGTTCTCTCCCTCTGCCCCTTCCCCCACTCACACGCTCTCCCTCTAAAATAAATAAATAAATCTTAAAAAAAAAATAAAGGTACAGTGTTACAGCAGGATGCCTCACCGAAGTATATGTATTTGCTTTATTATTCCAAAATAGCAAAACACAATGAAACTGGGTTTCTCTTCTCAGCCACAATGGAGAAACAGGGACCAAATTTAACTTCCCTTTAGAAACAGTAACAAACAACAGACAAGATATATGAAACAATGATTTTCAAAACACTGGAGATGATCCTTAAGACATAGGAAATAAAAAGGTAGGTCCTGAAATTGCTGCAGTTTGCTGATTTGAGAGAGAAATTCTGGGTTGCAGTTCAGGAAGGGCAAACCCATGTGGAGTCCCACAGACTCTTGAGTTGAGGAGATGGAATTTGAGAATTCAGACAGATCAAGATGGTTAGCCTTCATAGAGAACCAGAGAAGAGAGAACACTACAGAAAGAAAGCTCCAGAAACCTGCATGAATACATATGAGGAAATAATCCAAGGCTGGAAAAAAAACCCTGAAAAGATTAGAGGCAACATTGCCTGGTGGTCACATGGGACTGGGAAAGTGCCAGTTCCCACCAGCCAGGCTGGAAAATTTCATAATTCATGGGCCAGAAAGGGCTCACCTGAGAGGTGAGGAATAATTATCCCTGGACTGACCACTGCTCTGGACATGCCTGGTAAACCTTAAAAGCAAACTCTTTCTCCTGCAAAACAAACTATCTCACACTTCCTGATTTTAAGTCACACTAGAAAGCTATAGTAATTTTAAAAGTATAGTGCTGGTGTAAAAACTGATGAGTAGACCAATGGAACAGGATTGAAAGCCCAGACATAAACTCAGTCATATATGGTCAACTAATATTTGACAAGGGAGCCAAGAATACTCACTGGAGAAAAGAGTCTTTTCAATAAATGGTGCTGGAAAGATTGGATATTCACATGTAAAAGAATGAAACTAGATCCCTACCTTACACCATTCACAAAAACTAACTCAAAATGGATTAAAGAATTAAACATAAGACCTGAAGCCATCAAACTTCTAAAAGAAAACAAGGGAAAAATCTCCTTGACAAGGATCTTGGCAATGAATTTTTGGAAATCATACCCAAAGCACAGCAACAAAATTAAAGACAAAGAAGTGGGACTACACCAAACTGAAAAGGTTCTGCACAGCAAAAGAAACCATCAACAAGTGAAAAGACAGCCATGGGATGGGGAAAAATATTTATAAATCATATATCTGATAATGGTTTATATCCAAAACATATAAAGAACTCATACAACTCAATAGCAAAAACCAAATCATCCGATTAAAAATGGGCAAAGGACTTGAGTAGATATTTTTCCGAAGAAGACATATAAATGGCCAACAGGTAGATGACCAGATGCTCAACATCGCTAGTTGTTAGGGAAATGCAAATCCAAACCACAATAAGGTATCCCCTTATGCCTGTTAGAATGGCCATCATGACAAAGACAAGACACCGCAAATGGTGTGGATGTGGAGGAAATGGATTTCTGCTCTCTGCTGGTGAGACTGTGAATTGGTACAGCCACTGTGGAAAACGGGATGGAGGTTCCTCAAAAAATTAAAAATAGAACTATCATAGGATCCAGCAATTCCACTTCTGGGAATTTAGCCAAAGGAAATGAAGACTTGAAGAGATGTCTGCACCCTCATATTCATAGCAGCATTATTTACAACAGCCAAGACATGGAAACTTCCTAAGTGTCCATCAATGGATGAATGAATAAAGAAGATGTGGTACATATATGCAATGAAATATTACTCAGCCATAAAAAAAACAAGGAAAGCCTACCACTTGTGACAACATGAACAGAACTTGAAGGCATTATGCTAAGTGAAATAAGTTAGACAGAGAGAAACAAACACTGTATGATCTCACTTACATGTGGAATCTAAAGCAACAACAATAACAACAACAAAAACACCAAACTCATAGAAAAAGAGATCAGATTTGTGGTTAGCAGAGGTGGGGGGTGGAGAGAGGGGGCATTGGAGGAAGGTGGTCAAAAGGCATAAACTTCCAGTTATAAGATAAATAAGTACTGGGGATGTAATGTACAATAGAATGACTACAGCTGACATTGCTGTATATGGTGTGTGAGAAAGTTAAGAGAGCAGATCCCAAGAATTCTCACCACAAGGAGAATTTTTTTCCCTTTTCTTTTGATTGTATCTATGAGATGGTAGATATTAACTACACCTATCATGGTAATCATTTCATAATATATGTAAATCAAACCATTATGTTGTATACCTTTAACTTATATGGTGATGTTTGTTGATTATTTCTCAATAAAACTGGGAAAAAATGAAACACTCCTTCAGTTTTGAAAGATACCATCAAGAATGAAAAGACAAGTTTTACAAACTGCGGGAAATATTTGTAAAGTGGATATTTGATTTATTAGCTCTTGTTTCTGCTGTAACAAATTACCAAAAACATTGGTTTAAAACAACACAAATTATTCTTTTTTTTTAAGATTTTATTTATTTATTTGAGAGAGAGCACAAGCAGGGGGTGGGGCAGGCAGAGGCAGAGGGAGAGGGAGAAGCAGATGCCCTGCTGAGCAAGGAGCCCAATGCGGGGCTCGATCCCAGGACCCTGGATCATGACCTGAGCCAAAGGCAGACACTTAACCAACTGAGCCACCCAAGAGCCCCAACACAACTTATTCTTTTACATTTCTGGAGGTCAGAAATTCAAAATGAGTCTTCTTTGGGGCTTAGATTAAGGTCTCAACAGAGCTGGTTCCTTCTGGAGGGTGCAAGGGAAAATTTGTTCCATGCCTCCTCCAGCTTTTAGAGGCTGTTGGCATCTTTCTCCTGACCACATCACACCAATCTCTGCTACTGTGGTCACAGCCCTGCCTTCTCCCCTACTGACCCTCTTGCCTCCCTCTGATAAGGACTCCTGTGATTACATGTAGGCTCCCCCCAGATAATCCAGGTAAGCTCCCCATCTCAAGGTCCTTAACTTTAATCAGATCTGCAAAGTATCTTTTGCCATCCAAGGTAGGATATGGACATCTTTGTGGGGTCATTATTCAGCCTAGCATATCTAATAAATGACCTGTATCCAGAATATATAAAGAACTATCAAGACTCAATAATAAGAAAACAAACAACCAAATTAAAAATTAGGCAAAAGATTTGAACAGATTTAAAGCAGATACACTTAACCAAAAAAGATATACAAATGACAACAAGTACATGAAAAGATGCTCCTCATTATTAGTCTTACAACTATTAGAATGGTTAAAACTAAGAAGTTTAACCATAGCAACTATTGGTGGGAATATGAAATAACTGGAACTTTCATACCCTTCTGTGAGAATGTAAAATTGTACAACTGTTTTAGAAATCAGTGTAAAAATGAAACATCTACCTGTGATATGAGTTGCTTCTTCTACTCCTGAGTATCTAACACCGTTCTAGAATAAGTTGACATTTTTTTTAAAGATTTTATTTATTTATTTGACAGAGAACTATCTGTTGTGAGAGATAGTGAGAGCAGGAACACAAGCAGCGGGAGTGGGAGAGGGAGAAGCAGGCTTCCCGCTGAGCAGGGAGCCTGATGCGGGACTCGATCCCAGGACCCTGGGATCATGACCTGAGCCGAAGGCAGACGCTTAACGACTGAGCCACCCAGGCACCCAAATGAATTGACATTCTGAAATGAAAGCATTCTGACCACTTGTACGGAAATGTTCATAGCAGCTTTTTGGGTAATAGCCCAAAATTGAAAAGACCACAACGTTCATCAAAAGGGAAATGGATAAACAAATCATGGTAGAGTTGAGCATTGGAACACTACTACTCTGCAACAAAAAAAAATATAAGATTAATACATGCAACAAAATGAATACATCTGTATCCTCCTCCAAAAGGAATATATACAATATACATATTCCCTATGTATATAATTCCAAAAGATGCAAACTAATCTATAATGACAGAAAGAAAATCAATGTTTTCTTGTGGCAAGGGGGAGTGCAGGGAGGCCAGGAGGGAGGAAAAGGCATAAGAAGAAACTGTTGATGGTGATGGGGATTAAGAGTACACTGACCGTGATGAGCACTGAGTAATGTGTACAACTGTTGAATCATTATCCTATACACCTGAAACTAAAATACCACTGTATGTTAACTCTACTGGAATTAAAATTAAAAACTTAATTAAAAAAAGAAAAAAACTATTGATGCTGATGGATGTATGTTCATTAATCTTGACAGTGCAAATGGATCTACAGGTGTATACATTTGTTGAAACTTATAAAACATTACACTCTAAACAGACGCAGTTTCTTATATATCAGTTATACCTCAATAAAGCTGTTTTTAAAAAGAAAAAATACAAGGCAATAAAAATCACGTCTATCCTGTATACTGTTCAAGGGGCTATAGTTATGCAGTGATGGAGCAGGAGAAACTTGCTCCGTGTCAGCATCATCAACTTGCCCAGTGGCAAGGCCTTCCAGAGGAACTGCTTGAATACGGAGTCATATCTAAGTACCTATTCTAGCATGATAACAAGGACTTAATCTTTTTGCTTAAAAAGCTAAGTACATTTCATCCTGGCCAGTCTTCCTCCTCTCACACCCAGCTTTTTGTACAAGAAACAAAACTAAATTTTGTCTCTGCTACAGCACGTAGAGATGCTAAAGAGCATCAAAAACAAAAGGAAAAAATAGTCCATATGGAAGGGGAAAAATCAAGGGACAATTGGGTAATACGGCTTTGAATAATTAGGAGATTGCCAGTTGGTTTTGTGCCATAAACCCAGTTTCTGTATTTTCAGGAATGGTGTTTTCAAGATTCTGAGAGTCATAAGGAAGACCAGTGTCTTTTACTTCTGTGATGCCCATAAAACCTAGCCTGCAGCAGGTTGGGTGGGGGGTAGTGATTAAACACAATCCATTTGTTTGATTGACGGCTGTGAAACTTGAACAAGTTACTTAATCTCTCTGGCACCCAGTTTCATTATCTGTAAAATGGAGATAATAATACTTTGCCTAGGAAGGGTTGTTTTGAGGCTAAAATGAGATGCCTTCTTAAATAAATTATCCTATATTACATTTGAACTCTAGATGCTTTTGAGTAATTAATCTTCACGACACCTTGCAAAATGGGCATCATCACCCCCATCTTATAATTTAAGAAACTGAAACTCAAAAGTTAAATAATGTTTTTTAAAGATTTATTTATTTATTTGATGGTGGGGTGGGTAGGGGCAGAGGAAGAAGTAGAGGGAGAGAATCTTCCAGCAGATTCCCTACTGAGTGTGGAGCCTGATGTGGGCCTCGATCTCACATCCCTGAGATCATGACCTGAGCTGAGATCAAGTTTCGGATGCTTAATCGACTGAGCCACCCAGGTGCCCCAAAAGTTAAATAATTTATCAAGATAACAGAATAGGTGGTAAAGTAGATTAATCTGACTCAAAAGGCCAAATTCTTTTCACCATGCCATATTGTTTTTGTAGCATAGTTAATAAATATTTGCTGATTGATTGGTATTCAAGATATGACTTTAAAAGATACTGTAACATAAATATCCAAAGTGGAGTGTGTGTGTAGGGCATTCCCTATAGAAGACAGTTACTTATATTCTCTGTGCCCAAACCTTTTAAATAAAATTTCTTCAGTATCTGTAGCTCATTCTTTCTAATGTGATCAATGATGGCAAAATTTTAGGATGGATATGATTAAGGTAAATAACCAAACACATTAAATACATGTGTGTGAATGGATAATCTGGGTAATCATATTTGTGGTGAGAGCAAGAAAGTAATACTTATTCTGCTTTCTTTCTTTCTTTTCTTTTTTTCGTAGTTTTGAAAGAGCTTCAAAGCGGGAGTGCCAAATATTTATCAAACAATGGCAGTATGAAATAAGTATGCGGCCTTTTATGGTGCCCACTTTAAAGTGACAAACACTAATGCGACTAAAATCAAACTCATCACAGTGGTAGCTCATTTAGCCTTGATCCTGCCTCTGTTTGAGGGAGAGACTCAAGGGTAAGTCATTTAAACTTCTTCTCAGCTAGCTTTGCCTATGTAAATATCATAATGAAGTGTATCATTGAGCTATTAGCTGGTTACTTGCCTTTGAATACTAATTTGAAAATCTGTTATATAGGTACTATCTATGTTTGGATGTTCCAGATTTTTCACTAATGCAACTCTCTAACATTGGAAAAGGAGAAACAACTCTTTGTTACATTGTTATTCCAACTGATTAAAGTGTAGAATCTGGGTTTATAAATAAAGTTAATCATAAGAACAATTCACAGATTTATTGCTATTGACAAGAAAGAGGCTGGGTATCAAGATGTCGGTTTTACTTCCAGTTGGAGCTGCTGTGTGACTATGGACAAGGAGTCATTCCCTCTGATCTATCTTTCTCTCATTTAAAAAAAATTAAGTGATATATTACATAACTTGTTGATAGCAACACCTCAGTGTTTGTTGATAGACCGCTAGTTTAAACTTTTTTGGTTTTATTTATTTTTTCTTTTTTTTTTTTAAAGATTTTATTTATTTATTTGACAGAGAGAGACACAGCGAGAGAGGGAACACAAGCAGGGGGAATGGGAGAGGGAGAAGCAGGCTCCCCGCAGAGCAGGGAGCCCGATGCGGGACTCGATCCCAGGACCCTGGGATCATGACCTGAGCTGAAGGCAGTCGCTTAACCAACTGAGCCACCCAGGCGCCCATGCTTTTTTGGTTTTAAATTCAATTTTCACTGAAACTGTAAGAAAGTAATTAAATATCTTGATGGCAAGCACTTTTTCTTTACCCAGTATTTGAAATAAGGAAAAAACAATATATAAGTGTTACCTTGGCATTAATCAAGTGAATGCCATCAAAAAGGATGTGATTAAATAATTTGCATAGATAGCCTTGGCATTTATAAAGATATTTATCCTGCTAGGATAAAGAAGCTATATACCTTAAGTATAATACACAACTTTATCAACTATAAGGTTTCCTGTATAAAACTGAGTCATATACATTATAGGCAATTTGTGATAAATTGAATGCAGAAATCATTCTGTTCATTTATACCTATGAACTAGAGTAATAGTAGAACCAAGCTTTCAAAAGTGAAAGACCAATCAGCCAACCTCCCAAGTCATCCAGCACATTAATATTTATTTAATTCACATAGCTACATAGCTTCATTGCTTCTTCCCAAAGCACACAACGCAAGGTATGGGCTAGCTCCTGATGAACACTGTATTGAAATTCTTTGTTGTAAACTATTTTCTAAATGCCCATATAGGAACCATTTTATTACTGCCAGTTGATTAGACTGGAACCAAACAAGATGACCATCAATAAGCAAAGCTTATGTTCAATGTCTTTGGAAGACAGCAACAAACACACACACACACACACACACGGAAAAATAATTAACTGAACATCTGTTATTTTCTTTCAAATGTGGGCTTGGTTAAAAGGACACAACAACAACCAGCTGCTGACAAGCCAAGTTCACCAAACATTTAAGAGTTTGCCAAAATGTTTACTACCTCTTCCTTTTTCAAATTTAATTGTGAAATACACATTCAGAAAGTGTATGAGAAAGACTCTTAATTATGGAATATAACATTAATTAAGGTGAGCTAAATTAATGATACAATGAAAATACATGCTGCTATAATCAATTTTGACTCTAAGGTATGAATTCACCTCTGAGAATTCAATCTGATGCTAGCAACCCAGCCTTTTTAGATTTTGTCTCTAGACTTTAATAGGCCACTGCAGATGAGCTCCTGACCAACATGTTTTGGCTATAATCTTCAACACCTCAGTTTGTACTTTGTCATTTTTATTGCCTTTCAAATTCTTTTTTTTTTTTAAAGATTTTTTTTATTATTTATTTATTTGAGACAGAGAGAATGAGAGAGAGAGAGCACATGAGAGGGGGAGGGTCAGAGGGAGAAGCAGGCTCCCTGCCGAGCAGGGAGCCCGATGCGGGACTCGATCCCGGGACTCCAGGATCATGACCTGAGCCTAAGGCAGTCGCTTAACCGACTGAGCCACCCAGGTGCCCGCCTTTCAAATTCTTGATATTCATCTACAAATGCAGGAATTAACAAGGTGTGTGTACTCTCAGAGATATTGGCAAATTAATCAGGGTACTTCTTGTCATCTCTGAACATAAACAGCAGTCAACTCACTTATTTCTACAATCATTCATGTGCCTTTTACCATGTGCCCAGAATGGTCTCTGTATTTATAATTATGTAGAAGACACACTCCTTTCCCCAAAGAAGTTATCTTATAGCAAACAATAAGGAAGTACTCTCACGTCAAATAATCAAAGAATAGGACTTTGTGCAAAAGGGGAAGATTTTCACAGCTCTCTTTTCATTGACTAATTTGGGGATAGGCCCAGAGGTGTTAAGCATTTACGAGATACTAATCAGAGTCAGGAAACTCTATCTGTGGGATTTCACTAGGGAAACTGTTCTGGGCATTTACAAATGAAGATCTGAACACCTAGCAGCTAACATTAAAACTTCTCCCAATAGTATAGGCATATTTCTGAGGCATGCAGAAGTACAAACATAGGAAATACTATCAACCTTGTGGAAATTTAGTGGCTATGGTGGTGTGGAAAATGAGAGGGGAATGGTGATATAAAAATGTCTTACTGGGGGCGCCTGGTTAAGTGCCTGTCTTCAGCTCAGATCTTGATCCTGGAGTCCCCAGATGGGCATCGGGCTCCCAGCTCAGCAGTGAGTCTGCTTCTCACTCTCTGCCTGCTCCTCCCCCTCTTGTGCTCGCTCTCAATCACTATCTCTCTCAAGTAAATAAATAAAATCTCAAAAAAAAAAAGTTTTACTGTATTTAAGACAAAAGTTTAGAACTCTCAAGACATAGTCAATTTCTGTTTTCTAATTATATAATCATAACTTTTGCCCAATTATATCAAACATCAGCTTTCACCAAGTTGGAATTAACTCATTGATAAGTTTTAACATTTTTAGTTGGCTGATTTTTGCCCATACCCTGAGGACATAAAGCAAATTACTCCCTTCAGCATTTGTCCCATCAACATTAAAGACTTCAGCTTCTAAACAAAATAGAAAACAAGAATCAGCTTTCCTTCCCCAATTTAAATAAATATAAAGCTGGACTGAATATAATTACACAAAATAATTATACCAATGATAGAATTAGTAGAAAAGGACATTAAACCATCTATTAAAATACTACATATATTCAAGAAGATAGAGGAAAGCATAAGCATGATGAAGAGAAAAATGGAAGACATTTTAAAAGCCCAAATGCACCTTTTAGAGATAAAATGTACAATGCCTGATGAAAAAAAAAAAAAAAACACACACACAGTGGATGAAATTAATATCAGACTATATACTACAGAAGAAAAAAAAGTAGTGAACTTGAAGACCTCGCAATAAAAACTGTTCAAATAAAACACAGAAAGACTAGAAAAAAAGTGACCAGGGCATCAGTAAGCTGCAGAACGAGGTCAAGCAGCTTACCATATTTGTAATTATAATATCAATTATTTGAAAAAAATAATGGCCACAATTTTCTCAAAAGGCACAGAGTTTTCTCCAGCTGGGGTCATAGAGATACAGCAGAAAGGGGAGTCCATAAGAAGGATCTGCTGTGCTGCTACTGGTCCTAAGATACAGGGGCATTCAAGCAATGACTGGAGAAACACCTCCAGGAGCTAAGGATGGCCCCCCACTGACAGTCAGCAAGGAGACAGGACCTCAGTGCTCCAGCTGTAAGAAAGGCAATTCTGCCCCAACACCCTGAATGAGCTTGGAACTGGAGCGTTCTCCAGAGCCTCTGGTTAGGAGCACAGTGAGGCCTTATGATTTGACCTTCAAAATCTAAGCAGAATACTCAGGTGAGCTGTGCCATACCTAGGCTTCAGACCCACAGAGCTATGAGCTAATAAACGTATGTTGCTTTAAGCCACTGTTTGTGGTACTTTGTTATAGAAAACAGATACAAAGAACCAGACACAAATGACCCTATACTGCATGATTCCACTTATATGAAAGTCCAGAAGAGGTAAAACTATAATAGAAATCAGATCAGTGGTTGATCACGGGCGTTCCAGGGAGGAGACTGACTGCGAAGGGTCACAAGAGAACTTTTGGGGTGATGGAAATATCATGATTGCTATAGTGGTTACATGACTGTGCACATTTGTCAAAATTTATCATACTGTGTACTTTGAAGTACTGCATTTTGTTTTATGTAAATCATGCTGCAACAAAACTGACCAAAAAAAACCCAGCATTGAAGTTCTCCTTGCTTTTTGACTTGTCATAGCTCTTTTGATGCAAAATACTTAAAACTGAAAGCTAATATTAGCACACTGATCACTTCATATTCCTATAGTCCTGAGGTTGAATACATTTTTAACCATCCTAAAGACACTGATAATAATGTATGAAATTATTACAATGTACTGATACTAATGGTACAATCAATAATTCTGTATTTATTATCACATGTACACAGATACACTATTAAACATACATACACACACACACTCATAAAAATATAGAAAGATAGGGAGACAGAGAGACTATTCTTAAGTCTAGGCTATTGATAAAGAAATGCTCAAATAGGCATACTGATTTGATCTTTTGCGGGCAACATGAACACATTCAGGGTGATACTCTATTTGGCAATAGATGGCACCCAAGGACACGAAAATCTGTGGTGTAGGTGAGGTTTAAGGAAAAGAACTTTTTAGTATTGAGCAAGTCTATATGGCAAGTCTATATAGTAAGTCTACATGATTTGTCTCATTATTGGGTCAAAACTCCTTGAGTATCATGCTTTAGAGAACTTTAGGGTCGGGTGCAAGGTAAATACAGTCATGGACATCACTTATGGACCATGTGTTCTGCTACATACTGTATTAAAGAATCTGCATTTTTTGATGTTTTACTGCTGGCAGGTTTTAGGTCTCACCCCTCCTGATGCCCCATATCTGGGCAAAATGATAAGAAAGCTAGTACTCCCTCCCTTAGCATTGGAAGGAGATTCAAACCACAAAAGGTCTGGCCCTCAGCCCACCCCACCTCTTACCCACAGTAAAAACCCCAAGCTAGTCTCCTTTCCTTGCTTTCTCAAGACCTTTTTGGACCAGCTTGGGAGGTCAGCCATGCCTTCCCCAAAAAGCCTTCCTCACAATAAACCTTTTCCCATCCCTTTGGTATGTGTGTGGTATCATCAGTCTTGACATTTCTAGCAGATTTTTACATGGGAGTTCATACCACTCCTGGGGGGTGGCCACACACAGACACTCTTCTAAGCATTTTACATGTGCTTACCATTTTATAGCTGGGGAAACTGAGAAACAGAGAAACTGGCTAAAGGTCACCCAGTGAGGAATAGAGCAGGGATTCATAGCAAAGTCCATGCTCTTAACAAAGACAGTATTCTGCTGATCAAACACCTTGACAATGGTGATGAGCACATGATGATGATGATCTATGCCTTTGTTATTGAAAGTATATTATAAAAACACTGAAGGGAGTTTAAAGGGCTGTGTCAAAATAACATAGAACAGCCTTGCTTTAGTTATCTGGTAATTTAGGTTACTATTATGTTAGCCTAGTACATTAGACAAATGAGACTTATGATTCAGCTCTAGAAAGCTAAGGCTGGTCAATTTGGCACAAGAAAGAACTGTTTCAGGAATGTCTCCTTTTGACCCTCTCC
Source organism: Mirounga leonina (assembly GCF_011800145.1). NCBI lineage: Eukaryota > Metazoa > Chordata > Mammalia > Carnivora > Phocidae > Mirounga > Mirounga leonina. Next base: position 39,698,553 of record NW_023270454.1, read on the forward strand.
TGGTATTAGGTGGCCTCAGCAATCGGCACACCATATCTAGATAAAAAAACAGAAGACTCCATTTCAGATGTCTTTCCAAAAGAGGTGGATGACCCACAAATGAAAGAATGTGTCACATAGTTACAAGGTTGATTCGCTGTTATGTAAGTATCAAATGGGTAAAGGATCATCACGAAGCCTTCCTGGAATTTTGGCAGGAGGGGATGGATTATGTGGGATCCTCTACGAATAGAACCAGAATGCTAAAAAATGCATAAAAAACAGAACAGTCATGGTTGGATTACCCAGGGTGGCAATCAGGAGTTCCCTTGGAAGTAACCTCTACTTTTCCTTGATCTTTTCCACTAATATAACAAGAAACCAAAGTATGCAGTATGTCTTTAGAGATGTGATAAAGGTCAGTTAGAGGTATTTTTTAAAAGGTTGAAAAAAAAAGCCCAAGCAAGAAAGGGCTAAGAAGAATATTAAAACAACCATTTTTGAGATTTTTGAGATCTTTCTTTTTTCAGGTATGCAGAGCACTTTATAGTCACCATCTCTTTTAACCCTTATGATAGTTACAGAGAGAGATTCTTTCCATTTCACAGGTGACCGTAAACTAACACTCAGAGAAATGCAGTGTCTTATCCAAGGTCACACACCTAATAATTGGTAAAGTCCAAATTCAGGCCCTGACTTCAAAGACCCCACCATGTTTAACCACCCTGCAATACTGCCTTTGAAGTGCTGCCTACTGATCACTTTCCAAAAAAATGTTGTGAAAATCAGAATGCTTTCTTTTGAAGATCCAGCTTCATTCCCTCCCCCTCCCAGTCATTTGCATTTAGGATAGATGGCCCTATTTATTAGCTCAGAAATACATCATAACTCCTAAGTAATTTCAGAAACTGTGCTTTCCACACTTCATTCATTCATATGCCTTAATGATTTTTTGTATCTATGTATTGTTTTCCATTAAATTAACTCCCTTTCTTTTTACTTTAGCTTCTTCCTAAATTATAATATTCATGAAGTCACAGGTTTGATAAGGTACTTACATCTTTCTAATAAATACTAAACATATGTAATTATTAAAATAAAAATATCCATCTGGTTGCACAGTTGCTTACATTGTATTTGGGAAACACTGTTCTTGAGCTTGTAGATGGGGAGAATTGAGGTGCCTTACCCAGAGCTGACTTTCTCATAAAGCGCACCATCCCTGCCCCCTTAAAGAGGATTTTCATTTCCACCTCACCCACACCAACAGTGAGATATTTTCCCAGGTTCCAAAATTTAAAATCTTCCACTCTCACTTGGTTGAAGTTACCATCAAAAGATCCATAGAGTAAAGGGTGGCTGGGTGGCTCAGTCAGTTAAGCATCTGCCTTTGGCTCAGGTCATGATCCCAGAGTCCTGGGATCGAGTCCCATGTCAGGCTCCCTGCTCCACAGGGAGTCTGCTTCTCCCTCTGCCCCTCCTCCCACTCATTCTCTCAATCTCCCTCTCTCAAATAAATAAATAAAAATCTTGAAAAAAAATAATCCAGAGAGTAACCTGGACCCTGAGACTTTACCCTTCTTCTCTAACTTCTACCTGCCCTGCTTGAGGGTCCTCACCCTTGTCCCTTGGCTCACCAGTCTCCACCCCTCTCACAACTCAAGCAGGTCCCACACTCAAGACCATTATTAGCTTCTTTCTCATCTTCCAAATCTCCCTTCCCATTGAGCCATTTCTCCAGCATACAATACAAACTTGCTTATCTTATCCTTGTCAAGGGTAGAATTAATATTATAAGGCAACATCTCGCAGGTGAAGTACTTACATATTAACATGATCTTCCTGGAGGCTATAGCATGGCTCTGAAGGTGGAACTCCAGGTATTTTGACAGCTTATGATGAGACAGGTTTGCAAGATCCTTCAGATCATCATATCAGGTATGTGGCTGCCAATTCTCTCACTGTATGGTTTGATCCTATATCCCCTAGGCATCCTGAGGCCCTCGGTAACATGGCCAAGCATGGAATTTCACTCCTGTGACATCCCTGAAAAATTGGTTTGGATCTCTCTGTTACAAAAGTTCCCATTTTTATACAACTCTCTCCTGTCAATGTGTCCAGGAGACGTCGCACTATTTGTGAAAATTCACCCTTCTGTTCACTGTTTCAAAATATATTTTTTTATTGTTGGGAGCTTATTAAGACATTTTCCCAGTACTACATTGTCAATATGTAGAAAATATCTGTGTATATAATAATTATATACCACTGAAAGTAAACTTTATCTAACTTTGTTTTAGTGTTTGAAGCCCAACACTTTCGATCATGGAAATCCTGGAGAAGGACTCAAGTTTTATGCTTGAAGATGGGGAAAAGAATAAAATTGTTTTCTCCATGAATCCAAAAGACAGAAAGTAGGACCTGCTCTAGAATAGTCAGGTGAAGGTCCAGACAATTTTGCACTCATTCTAAGAAAAAAGCAATAAAATAATGTTAAAGAAGGTAGGAGATATCAAATGCAGCTGGGAGAAACATTATACAGCGCTATCTGTGTTCTTGATCTTTGAATTTGCCTTTATTTATGTATTTGAGGCTCAACAGCTGCCTCCACACCTAACCAAAGAACTGTTGGTATGTTCACTCCCTCTTCTCTCTTCTTCCTGGGGGGTATATCTCCTAGTCCACATGGTGGGTTTTTGGGTTTGTTTTTTTTTTTTTTTTTTTTTTTTTTTTCTGCTAAAGGAACATCCACAAAATGTGAGACAGGGCTGACCAAAAGGACTTGGAATTGGCCCAAAACATTTGACTATTTTTTGGCATCTGAGAAAGAACAAAACTTTTTAATATTGAGAATAGTAATATTTTCATTGTTCCCCGAACACATGCTATCTTGAGCAGCTGTGTGTCCTGGGAGCCTTTTGTTACTGAGTGAACACTCTAAATGTGTCCTATCACCTTTTCATCAAAGAACTCAGAAATACTTTATCAGATTTTTCTTTCCTAGCCAAAAATGGAAATTGTCTAACTTGCTCAGGCAATTCTTTCACTAAATATAAAAGCATCCCATTCCTTATAACAGTAGAGTTGATTCTCTTCCCTCACATGTTGCCAAAATACATGTCTTTATTCCTAGAGTCTCCTGTCTGAAAATTTCATATTTGTGACTTAAATATGAAACACTGGCATCATTTAAAGTAAATGGTAATTTACAAGTCTGCAGCCATATTCTTCATGAATATAATTGAAAATAATGCACATTTATATCTTTTTTTTCCAAGGCAAAGCTCCTCACATTTTAAAGTTTGAATAAATACAGCTGTTCAACACAGTGGGATTAATCAGGAATAATTAATCCCAAATTTGTGTAGCTCTAGGAAGAACCAAAAAGGTGGCCAGCCAACTTCTTTCTATTGATTTATACAATGTGTGCTGTCATGACTATTTGCCATCAATATGTGCTATTGCATCAGATGTCCTTCCAGATGTTACATTGGCAGAAAGTAGATGCTCCTTCATTGTCTTGCTTGTCTGAATACGAAGACATTGGTATTTTTTGAGCTCATATTCTATGCCTGGCACTGTTTTGGGCACTGAGGTCAGAAGAGTAAATAAGTCACAATTCATACTCTCAAAAAGCTTTCTGTGCCCCCCAGATGTAGAGGTCAAGTGTCTACTAAGTCAGTTCTTTGCATGAACAAGTGCTACAGTGTAACCTGTGGGGATGGTTGAAATGAATGGTAGTGGAGGGACAGGATATGGAAATGAGACACAGACATCTCTCTATCCTATTAGAAAGGCCTAATAATCTCTGGCTGCATTTAGCCACTTGTGGGTAAACCATACATAAGCCATAGTCGTTCTTCAGTTTGTTTTGCCATATACATTGCCTAAAAGTGAATGAAGCAAGTGGCCTCCATTATCTAGGCTATGACCTACTGCTAAACAAAGTGAACATTGCTGTTGGAAGAAATATTAGAAACTCTGGCTTTTACCTATTATAGCTCAACTTCAAGCCTACCCTTCTTACACTTCCCAGAGTCCCAGACACATGGAGGGAAGAATGAGTTGTTATGTTGATCTTATCATTGTTCCTTAGGGAGATTCTCAGTGGAGCTGGGACCTGAGATGGCTTTTCTTTGGCTAGATCCTCAAGGGGATATCTCTATCTTGCTCTAGAACAGTGTTTCTCAAAGGATGAGTCACCCAAGGTGGATTTTTGTTAAAAATAAAGATTCCCAAATTTGTTGATCCAGAATGTCTACGAATGGACCCTGTAGTAATATCTTTCAAGGCCATTCTGTCGGCATACTGAAACCTGAGAAAAAGTTCACTAAGGAGTAGCCTGAAGAAACTGATTTGAGTTCAAGAAGCTCAGTGAATATAATCAACATGTACAAGAAAATGAAGATGCTTTGAAGAATCCCAGAATCAGGTGCGCCTGGGTGGCTTAGTCAGTTGAATGTCTGCCTTTGGCTTAGGTCATGATCCTGGAGTCCTGCGACCGAGTCCCACATCGGGCTCCTTGTTCAGCGGGGAGCCTGCTTCTCCCTCTGCCTGCCTCTCTCTCACCCTCTCTGTCTCTCTCTCTCTCTCTGACAAATAAATAAAACCTTAAAAAAACCCCAACTCCTTGGAATAAGGAATATTATATATGTTATACATTATATGTTATATACAATAACTCTACATAGATAGATAATACTATATATATGTATATAATATTCCTTTATATAATATATGATATGTACCGTTACATATATTTCCTAATGTTGCTGTTTCTCTGAAGAACCTTGACCCATGCAGCATTTTACAAACTCCTCTCTTCCTGCCTTAACAAACAAGAGGTAGAAGGAGTGGGAGTGGAGGTGATGCTCACGAGGGAGAAGAATGCCGATGCATGGGCCCTATGTTCCCACCTTCCAGAAGGAGGGCAGGGATGCAAGACTCAGTGAGCTCCCTGCTCTAGGACAACAACAAATAGACCCCTTTTCTTCCGACACGCCTTCCAGAGGTGCCATCTGGCCCTGATTTAGGTGCCACTTCCATGTTCTGCCCAAGCTTCTAAACCCACCTTCCTCTACAGAACAGTGTGAGGGATGATGGAAGGGAGCAGCCGCCCATGGATCGTTAGGCTCGACTTCACTGTTTGGACCCTGAGGTGGTTCGTCTCTCTGCTTTCTCCTCCACTCTGACTCCACTCTCCTATTTGTTGCTAAGATTAACTTTTTCTAAAAACAAACAAGTTTTTTGTTGTTGTTTTCCTGGTTGAAGGTCAGAAAACATCTATAGAATTTCTTCCCTTTAAAAACCTTCTCTATAGGGGCACCGCCTTCGCAGCCGGGCGAGGAGCATTGACTGCGTGGGGAAGGCTGGCTCGGGTCGCGGCCGCAGCGAGTCACATCGTTTTCCAATCTGTCCGCGTCCGCCGCCGCCCGGGACAGAGCCACGATGTTCGGGATGCTGAGCAGCAGCTTTGAGGATGATCCCTTCTTCTCTGATTCTTTTATTGCACACCGAGAAAGTATGCGACAGATGATGAGAAGTTTTTCTGAACCTTTTGGAAGAGACTTGCTCAGCATCTCTGATGGTAGAGGAAGAGCTCATAATCATATGAGACATGATGATGGCGAAAATTCCTTGACTCGTACAGATGTCAACCCTTTTCAGGCAATGGACCGAATGATGTTAAATATGCGAAACAGTATGCAGGAATTACAAAGAAACTTTGGTCACCTTTCAGTGGATCCAAATGGACATTCATTTAGTTCTTCCTCAGTTATGACTTATTCCAAAGTAGGAGATGAACCACCAAAGGTTTTCCAGGCCTCAACTCAAACCCGTAGGGCTCCAGGAGGAATAAAGGAAACTAGGAAAGTGATGAGAGATTCTGATAGACTAGAAAAAATGGCTGTTGATCATCATCTTCATGACCGAGCTCATGTCATTAAAAAGTCAAAGAACAACAAGACTGGAGATGAAGAGGTCAATCAAGAGTTCATTAATATGAACGAAAGTGATGCTCATGCTTTTGACAATGAGTGGCAAAATGAGATTTTGAAGTACAAACCAGTGGGGCCTTGGCGCAACGTAGAAAACCCTAGGATGCAAAGTGTTGGTCATGAGAATTCAGGCTGCCGAGAACTTAAAAGAAGGGAGAAACCTCATCAGAGTCCAGCCATTGAACGTGGAAGAAGATCAAATGTTTTTGTGGACAAACTCAACATCAAAGGATCACCTGTGAAAATCAACAAAAAATAAATAGCCTTGCATTTGATTTGTTTAGTTTTGATTGTTTTAACAGAGAAAGTAATGGTGCTGGGTAATACACATAAGACCAATCTCTTGTTAAATCAGTACTGTACTTAACTTTCTTCTGATATCTGAATGTTCTTGGAAGTGCTAGCTTTATATTGTCCATACTTTAGGAATAAAACTTTGATTTTCAACAACTTAAGTTGCTACACATTCTATAAAACTCTTTTCTTTAAAACATACTAATTTTTAAAGCTGATTTTGCTTTCCCAATTATCTTCCTATTGGCTATGTTTTCTTTTATATATTCGATTGTAGAGCTAGTTTTATCATATGTATTAGTTATAAGAAAGTAAAATGTTAAAAAATAGTCTGTTTTCACTAACACAGTACTACAGTGATGTTAATAAAGGTAAAATTATTTAAATAAAAAAAAAAAAAACCTTCTCTATAGCAGGTGAATGAATCTTCAGAGCTCTATTTCACCAGTCCATTAATAGTAACCTTAGAGGGCGCCTGGGTGGCTCAGTTGGTTGAGCGACTGCCTTCGGCTCAGGTCATGATCCTGGAGTCCCGGGATCGAGTCCCGCATCAGGCTCCCCGCTCGATGGGGAGTCTGCTTCTCCCTCTGACCCTCCCCCCTCTCCTGTGCTCTCTGTCTCTCTCATTCTCTCTGTCTCAAATAAATAAAATCTTTTAAAAAAATAGTAACCTTAGAATTCAGAAATAACTTGTCATTTGTGCTTTCTAACACCTGCTCCCCACAACACACCCCACTAAAAACTCACCTGATTGAAATGGAGTTGGATCAAAGATGTTGCCTTCATTTGCTACACCTGTTAGTGCACCTGAAAAGTGCTGACACTATAGAAATATTAGAAAGAAAGAAGTGCCACAGGTCAGCCGTTATTTGCCCAGCCACAGTAATTCATCTTATCAAAAACCAAGTATGGTATCCATTCCACAATTCCTTCTGCCTCCCTCAGTAGATGAGGTCATTAACTGATTTGGCACTGAAGGGTTCAGCAGTTATAAGAGTTGGCAACAATTAAAGGAAATAAAATCTGATTCTCAAAAATCATCTGAGCAAGCAGTGCCTTCCTACCATAAAAAATCTCTTATTATATCACACCATAGCCTTTAGATTTCACGTTGAGATATGTTTTAGGCATTGCTCTTTCTACTTAAGAATTTAATGTAAGGTTTCACATAAGAAAGTTACAAAAGGACTTGGCACTGACTTCTGGAATTCATCCAGAACACAGCTTTTATTGTGTTTCACAGCAATTTATCTGTTTAAGAAGTATCACAGCTAATAAGTGGCAGAAATGGGATTTGAACCCCTGTCTGTTCAGGTTCAATGCCCACTCACATTGTTTCATTCACCCATTTTACAGAACCTTACTAATCACTCACTAAATACTGAGCACTGTGTGTGTGTGCACATTATAAACAGGTGCTGAATAGGGAAAGGCTTGTACACATGCAGTTACTACTCTCTCGGCTAGTCCTTCACAGGCATAACACTTTCATTTCATTTCAGTTGTAATTTGTTTTCCTCGTATAGTGATTTCTGTTTTATCTTAACACAGTGACTAGAGAGACACCATTCCTTGCCAAAAGCAGTCTAGATCTTCTAAAACTTTTCAGCTAATGGAATCGCTTATCTGCCGGAAGCCAGAGAATTGGGCCAAATGGTTTCTTGGATTCTCTCTCAGCTCTAGGGTCTAAGCGTTGGTGATTTCACTTCTTAATGTCACCGTGCTGGCAGCCCGATTGCCCTCCTTTGACTTCATACCATTTCAAGGAAATGGCTGACTAATCAAAACGGAGCCGGGAATATTGCAAGAGTATCCTGGAGATATTCATGAGATGCTGGGCACTTTGTAAGTAGGATTGTTCTCTCATCAGAAAGCTGGAAGAATGGCAAGAGGAGGACTTTTCCCCAATCAACCTCCCAGCTTTCCACCTGGTCAGGCAAGATGTCCATCTTGAGAAACCACATTTTGGAGAAAACCAAACAATTGGATAAGACACTCAGTTTGAGAAACATTGGCCAGAAGCTTAGCTGTCACTGCTATATATCTCTACTTACCAGTTGTTTCATTTTTTTGTAACTGTCTTGGTGTTCAGTTAGGCAATACGTAGCAAAGACTGGAAAAACTTCATGCCCTTTAACCAAGAAATCCAAGGACCTAGGAATTCATCTAAAGAAGACAAGCAGATAAGTTAGGAAGAAATATATGAACTAGACAATTTATCTTTTTAAAACAGTAATATCAACAGCATCAGTATCAACTCTATTAGGTTTTCTCCAGAGAAACAGAACAAATAGAACAATAGAATACAAGGGAGATATTAGATAGATAGATAGATAGATAGATAGATATTATATATAATATTACATATGTAATATAATGTATATATATTGGGAGGAATTGACTCATGTGATTATGGAGGCTGAGAAATCCCACAATCTGCCCTCTGTGAGTTGGCAGCCTGGAAAAGCTGGTGGGGTAATTCAGTCAGAATACAAAGGCCTAAGGACCAGAGCTGAAGTTGTAAATCCTAATCCAAAGGTGGAAGAAGAGAAGATGAGATATCCCAGCACAAGCAGGCAAACAGACAGAAAAAGCACAAATTCCTCTTTCCTCTGACTTCTGTTCTATTTAGCCCCCAACGAATTGAAGGACATTCCCCCACACTAGGGAGAACAATCTGCTTGACTGAGTCATTTGATTCAAATGCTAATCTCATCTGGAAGCACTCTCATAGACACACCCAGAAATAAGGTTTAATCCAGGTACCCCATGGCTCAATCAAGTTGACACATAAAATTAACAAAATTAACCATAACAGCATACGAAAGCAATCTAGAGGTCCAATAGTAGAGGATAAAATTATGGTATACCTATACAGTGGAATATCATATGGCCATTCCAATGCTATTATACCTCTATTCTTACTGATGCTGATGAGTTTTCATAACATATTAAACAATACAAATATTGTAAGGGAGTATGTGATTTATAACTTCATTTTGTAAAATATGCACATTTGCTTGGGTAGAAATCTGAAAGGATATGTGCCAGAAAGTTCATAGTGATTTTTCTTGTGGTGTTTTAGATTTTTCTTGGTTTTAGTTTAGTATGTATTTTTATTTTTGCTCATTTGCATTTCTAATAGTTATACATTTCTTGTGCAATTCTGAAAGGAAATACACTTTAAAAATCAGTCTTTTTCTAGTGTTTAAAATTTTTAAGAAAAAACTGTCATATCCTGGAATATCTAATGTGTGCCACTCCTGCAGGGCCGTAAAGGACATGTAAGGAAGTGTGGACTTTATCGTAAGAGCCAAGGGAAATCAAAACACAAAGACTGAGATGTACAAGAAATACTGAGGGCAGGAGAGAGAGGTTCCTGGAGGTCAAAGGAGAGATAATAGTGGCTGGTAGTAGAGCGGGGGAGGAGAAGAGGAAAAAAGTAAAAAAAAAAAAAAAATGTAGGAGATCTGAAGGTCTAAGAAGAAAAACGTCAAAGCCAAACATTCAGACTTTGGCTTAAATGGTATAGAAAAGTAAATGCCACAGATTTAGGTTAGTAGGCAGAATCCAGAATATCTGTAAAGACTTAACAAGATAAGGCTTAGGGAAGTTTAATTACTAAGATGATCCATGGTCTTGATAGGCAAGTTAAGTCCAAGACCTGGGCAGTCAATATGGGTGGGAGAACAAGAAACAAATGGGTCTTAGTTGGAGTGTGACAGGCAAAGGCTTGGGAAAATAAAAAATATCTCTTTAATCAATGGATAGAAAAGTAGCTCTTCCAAAACAATACAGCTATTTGATAAAGCCACGATTTAAACCCAGAGCTGTCACACTTCCTCTCCGTGGGTTCTTTCTTGAATACAAATCAAGGAGTAAAACATCTGAGCGAAAAGCAAGCAAATACTGAACTAAGATCCGCAGACACAACTCTGCTCAGAGCTGAACTTATTGCTGGGCTTATGAAATATTAATTGGATGAATTACTTACTGTTATTATTTCTGCATTTGTCCCTTAGCTAGGTCTTCAACTACACCTTGCCACATGCTCTCCTTTACTTCTGTACTCCAACCACACTAATCCGTTCACCTGCCCTGGTGTGGGGACTGAAAACCGTAAGTGGTACAGGAGCCAGGCAGGTAAATGAGCAAAGCAGGCTCAATGTGGGCTATGATGAGCTGGAAAACTTATGTCAAGTCTAGAGGGGGAGCAGCTACCCCTTTCTTCCCACTGCCTTCTGTATTAAACCCTCAGCTCTATGAGGGCAGAGTTCAAGTGTGTTTTTATACATAGTTGTATCCTCAGCAAAGTGCCTGACACATAATAAACACTCAATAAGTACTTGGAGACTGATGAATAGATGGATGCCAGGATGTATAATTCAATCATGGCAGAAGCCACATTCCCAAGTACTATAGTGAATGCGAATCTTTTAGCTATACAATGCAAGGTAAACATATGCCTTCATAATTGTATGTAGAGTGACTGATAATGTTATTACTCCAAATCACAGTGGCCGACTACAACAAAAACTTGGCTCTAGCTTAGGAAATATTTCAACAAGAGTATTCCTGGTCTGTTGGCTCTCCAAGTGGTGGTTGGAACTGAGAAGCCAGGCTCCTTCTGTCCAGTGGTCCTGTCATTCTCTAGAGCAGGGATTGGCTCACTCTCTTCTGTAGAGGACCAGCTAGCTAGTAGGCTTTGGAGGACATGCCTGTAGTGTGAATGCAGACATAGACCATAAACCCATAGCTCTTTATGGACCTGTGCCCTAGGGCATCAGAAACCTTCCTTGGATCTCTGCTTCTGGCTGACAAAGGGAAAGTATGAATGATTATATGGAAAATTATTATGAACCAGACATAGAAGTGGCAATTTGTGCCTAACATCTCGTTGGTCATAACTTAGTTATTTGGCCCCACCAAACTTTGGGGCAAGGGGGGCTGGGAAAGATCATCTAGCCATGTATCTAGGAAGAAGAGAGAAGAACTAGATTTGGTGAGCCCATAACACTATCTCTGCCTCAGTCTGCCCTTCTACTCACCAAGGATCTGTTAACTTCTTCCCACACAGAGAATATACTCAACCTTCTCCCAAAGGAACAATTTAAAATCCCAACCAGTCCTTGCATCCCGCTCAAGGTCCAAGATCTCCTGGTGATGCAAGTCCTCTCTATCTGATCTAGACAGAGTTCCTAATGGTTGTAAAAGGGCAGATTAAGTGTCCCTTTCCTGCTCCCCACCCTAATGAAAAATTATGGGACAGGGATGGTACATCCACAATAAAAACTTCTAGTTAGAAAGAATAAGAAGACACAAAGCAGGTGCTAGTTTGTGAAATCCCACTGTATAAACCTTCTGAAACCTCTCTATCCTATTCAACTAGGCACTAACTCAGCTCTCTGTTGGGAGCACCATAGTCCGTTGTTCTCCCCAGCCTCTATCCTTATCCTTTTGGAGGTTCCATCTGATTCATCATCTTCTTTGGCCACATCTGAAGGAGGCACTGGGGAGCGTGCTTTCCCTAGGGCCTTCACAGTTTTATAGATTGCTTTGTGTCAGATTGATTTTTGGTCTCAAAAGTTGTTTTACATTTCAAAGACATTTTTAAAGTAGCCATGATATCTTTGACAATAAAATTCTTTTAAAAACTTAATAAGCTTTAGCCAGTTCCTTGTACCATTAAAGACACCCAAAATTCCTGCCTGCATATAATTCTCAAATTTACTTTATTTCTGTGTTTCTTCACCATAAGCCATTCTCTCTCAGTTTAATGGCTGCTATCCCATGTCCATCTCAAAGAATATATGGGCCACATTCCTAATCTGATCTCTGCCCCAGAGCTGAGTCTTGTGTTTAACTGAAGAGTATCATTGTTTTGAATACTTGAAGCCTTATCTCTTACTATTTGGGAATTGAAAAGGTATTGGCTTCCCTAACATTTCAATGCCCCAGATTTCTCCACTCTTCATTCCTTTCATTTCATCTTGCAAACCAGCCAATTCTTTCCTGAACTCATGTCTCTTCTATAAAACATTACCAAAGACAGCTAATAGTAACCAACACACACTGCACTCAAATGATTTCCAACCACTTCCCCTAGAGCTTAGTTCAGTAAGCACACGGTCTCCTTTCAAGTTACTGCAAGTGACAATTTTTCAAAGTGTCTTGCCACTTTATAGCATGGTATCCATCATCCTAGCTACTACCATCGGTTTTCTTACCATCTCTACCTCACTCCCATATTTTAGGTTTATGTCATGGCAGCACCCCACTTCCAGGTACCAGTTTCTGAATTGTAACAAAGGCACCAAAGTTTTGATGGGTTAACAATAATAAAAAGTTATTTTTGACCAGAAACAGTCCAACACAGGTGTCCTTGGTTGGATGGATCCCTTGAGTAGCTCTCTTCCGAATGGCAACTCAGGACCAGGCTGCTTCCAATTTAGTGACTTCACCATCCTTCAGGGGTCGAGAGTTCACCAGGTTTCTGCATCCAGCCACTAGACCCATGCCTGAGCCATGTTCCATTGGCCAGAACTCAGTTATATGGCTCCATCTAACAACAAAGGAGCCTGGAAAATAGAGCCTTGCCTGATGCCCAGGAGGAAAACAAGGATCTTGGCAAATGAGCAGCATTCTCTCTGAAGAATTGTTCTGTGGTACACTATTACTAATTGTAGGCAGTAATGGGGTCATGAGACCGTTAGGAAAGTGGTCCCTCTTTTCCTGTCTTTTAGCTTCTCTGTTCTGATCAAGAAAGAAAAGAAAGAAGCTGAGAGTTGGAGTGAGAAGCCGAAGCAGCAAGAAACAGAGACGGTGAGGGAGAGAGAGCCAACAGAGAAAGCCTGTGAATTAGAGGCCTCTCCACTGACAGCTGAAACTGCAAACAGCTGTAAAAAGGCAACCCCTGGGTTAAATGGCTTCAATCTGTGAACACAGTCCAGGGATCTTAACACCAGGAGTTGAAACAGAGTTGAAACTTTTTTCCTCTGGGTAGAGAAAGCTTGAGAACCAGATTTAGCTGTGATTTAATAGAGTTCCATAGGAGAAGGATAGTTATTTATAGCTAGACATTTATAGATCTTTGAATAATATTCTTTATTGTATGCTCTTATTTTTTAATTTTGCATTTTAGGATTAGTTATCTGTTTTTGGACATCGTAATTGATTGGATTATGAGCCTTTATTACTCTTTTTACTTGACTGCATTCATTATGTAATTCATCTATTTATTCAATTAATACCTGTTAAGTGCCAGACACCATAGTAGGTACTATTAAAACGCAAGCCAGTCCCTAACCTCATGAAACTTACAGTCTAGGGGCAGCCGGGTGGCTCAATGGGTTAAGCATCCGACTCTTGGTTTCTGCTCAGGTCACGATCTCAGAGTTGTGGGATAGAGCCCCTGGTCAGGCTCTGTGCTCAGTAGGGATCTGCTTGAGATTCTTCCTCTCCCTCTCACCTCCCCCTCTACTGCTCCCCTCGCTCGTGCTCTCCCTTTAAAATAAATAAATAAATAAATAAATAAATAAATAAATAAATAAATAAAATCTTTTAAAAAGAAAAACTTATAGTCTAATTGAATAAATTAGATAGTGAATAAATACTCTGGGACCAACAATTAATTGTTTTAGTATTATATTGTTATAAAGTACGAGGTCAGGGTTATAATACTATAGATCTTCCTCAACTTACAGTGGGGTTACATCTTGATAAAACCATTGTAAGCTGAAAATATCACAAGTCGAAACACATTTAATACACCTAACTTACCGAAAATCATAGCTTAGCCTAGCCTACCTTAAACGTGCTCATAACACTTAGATTAGCCTGCAGTTGAACAAAATCATCTAACACAAAGTGTATTTGATAATGAAGTATTAAATGCCTCACGTAATTTATTGAATCCTGTACTGAAAGTGAAAAACAGAATGGTCATGTGGGTACGGAAGTGACATCAGTGTATCAGTTATGCACGCATGGGATCCCATGGCTGACTGGGATCTGTAGCTTGCTGCCCAGTATCAGGAGAGAGTATTGTACAGCATAGCACGAGCCCAGGAAAAGATCAAAATTCAAAATTTGAAATACAGTTTCTACTAAATGCATATCACTTTCCCAATCATTGTAAAGTCAAAGGATCTTAAGTTGAACCATCACAAGTTGAGGACCATTTGTATCTTGTTGTGAAGGAGAAGTACAGGCAGTTTTCAAGAATTTCAGAGCGTATTGGGCGCCTGGGTGGCTCAGTTGGTTAAGCGACTGCCTTCGGCTCAGGTCATGATCCTGGAGTCCCGGGATCGAGTCCCGCATCGGGCTCCCTGCTCAGCGAGGAGCCTGCTTCTCCCTCTGACCCTCCCCCCTCTCATGTACTCTCTCTCATTCTCGCTCTCTCAAATAAATAAATAAAATAAAAATCTTAAAAAAAAAAAAAAAAGAATTTCAGAGCGTATTATACAAAAGCCTGATCCTTTTTGAGGAGTCAAGACAGCCTCCTTGGTAAAAATCACATTTCTTCATTTTTAAATAAAATATTTATTATTTATTTAAAAGTCACCAAAGGATTATGTCGTGAAAGTGTTTCCCTGCCTGCCATCTCCGTCCCAGCCTCCTACTTTCTCTGCCTGGAAGTAACGGGTCTTCCTAGTTTCTTGTATGTCTTTATTTCAAAACTTCCTTACAACAGGTGATGATACCATACGTGCGGGTTCATTTCTTGCTTTTTTCAACTAATACATATTCCAGAGAGTGCCCCATGCTCGTTCCATGATAGAGCTTCCTCATTCTTCTGTAAAGGCTGCATGGTATTCCGTTGTACGGATCACCATAACTTCTTTAATTAGCCCCAGGATGTTTCCTAGTGCTTCTGTAGCAAGTTGCCACAAATTCGCTGGCTTAAAACAACACACGTTTATTACAGTACAGTTCTGGAGACCAGAAATCTGAAATGGGTCTCACTGGTCAAGGTGTCATAAGGACTTTTTTCTTTTCTGGAGGCTCAAGGGAGGAAATCAGTTTGCTTACCTCTTTCACCTTCTAATTGCTGCCTGCATCCCTGGGCTCACAGCCATCTTCAAAGTCCACAGTGGTCCATAGTCTTCCCCATGCTACAACACTCTGACACTGACTCTCCTGCAGTCCTCTTCCACTTTTAAGGACACCTGTGATTACATTGGGCCCACCTGGCTAATCCAGGATACTCTATTCATCTCAGGGGTCAGCTGGTTAACAAACTTAATTCCATCTGCAACCTTAATTCCCTCTTGCTATGTAATATATTTAAAGATTCTGAGGATTAGGACGTGGACATCATGGTGGGGGGGGATTATTCTGCTTACATTGGCCCTACTAATTGACATTTATGTTGTTTCCAATTTTTTAATTTTTTTTGAAGTAGGCTGCGCACCTAGAGCAGAGCCCAACTCGGGGCTCAAATTCAGGACCATGAGATCAAGACCTGAGTTGAGATCAAGAGTTGAACACTCAACCAACTGACCCACCAGGTGCCCTCCCCCCACAATTTTTTAATTTTTGAAAACAGCAGCAGAATAAATATATTCTTATAAATATGTCATATTTACATAGGAGTTCTGGGTCAAAGGCAGCTAGAATCAGCCATCGCTTCATATGTTAAAAGCCATTTGCATTTCCTTTCCTGTGACTGACGATTCATATTCTTTGTACCACTGTCTGTTTTTAAAACATGTATCTTGAGAGGGGGAATTCATTTTCTTTTTGACTGGTAGGAGTGCTTTACATATTAAAGAAATGGTTTCTTTACCTATAATAAGTATTGGAAATATTTCCTCCACTAAATGGTTTATCTTTGGACATGTTTTATTGACTTCTTGCTATGTAGAAATTTAAAAAATATATTTATGAAGTTGAATTTATTAATCTTGTTTTAGAGCTTTTGGGTTTTGCCCTCATCCCCCACTTTGAAATTTTATTTTTAATTTTGCCAAGTTTTTCTTCTACAACACTGTGATCTTTGATTCAGCTGGAACTTATTTTGGTTTTCTTTCTTTCTTTCTCTCTTTTTCTTACTCTGGAACAGCTCAAATGGCTTTGGAATCACCTATTTTTAAAAGTTGGTAGGACTCAGGGCGCCTGGGTGGCTCATTTGGTTAAGCATCTGCCTTCGGCTCGGGTCATGATCCCAGGGTCCTGGGATTGAACCCCCGTGTTGGGCTCCCTGCGTGGCGGGGAGTCTGCTTCTCCCTCTGCCCTCCCCCTGCTCGTGCTCTCTCTCTCTCTCTCTCTCTCAAATAAATAAAATCTTAAAAAAAAAAAAAGTTGGTAGGATTCCCCAATGAAACCATCTCGGCTTGGTGGTCTTACCCCTATTGGTTCCTGCCAATTTATCCTTAGATTTCCCATATTTTTTACTTTACGAATGTTAATGTTGCATTTATCATTGCAATTTGCCCTTTGTTTAAATCCTCTCCCTTTAATCCAGTCTTTTCCATTACTAAGATCAAACCGCTGTTTTCTTTGTGTTGGTATTTGATGGATATGTCTTTGACCATCCTCTTCTTTGCAACCTTTCTGAATCACTTGATTTTCTATGTGACCTCATGTCATAACAGTGAGACAATATTTATTGAGCTTCTACAATGTCACATGAACCATTCTAAGTGTTTTACATATATTAACTTGCTAAATCTTCCCAATAATTTTGTGAGTTAACTTTAGTTAATATCCCCCATATTTTTGAGGAAGAAATTGAGGCACTGAGAAATTAAGTAAATTACCCCAAGTAATAGAGATTTAAATGTAGGCAGCTTGGCACGACAACTGCCAGTAAACTCTCCTGTATAGTGCCTGGTATCTTGAGTATGGTTGAGGTGTTTTTTTTTTTTTTTTTTAAATCCAATCAGATTTTTTTTAATGCATGATTTTAGCCCGTTTGTACTTGTTGCTATGACAGATATATTTGGGTTTACATCTGTCATTTTTTGAGTGTGTGTATGTGTGTGTGTGTGTAATACTTCTGATTCTTTGGAAGGTTTATGTCTTTGTTTCAGTGGTTTTCTTTATATACTTTAATGTTATATAATATACCTATATAAAGTATTATATAAAATATTTAATCCTCTGTTTCCTTTGGCAGTATTTACTGGCTTCCTGCTCAAGCAGAAACAAGCCAATTCATTAAAAGGAAATTTTCCCAAAGCAAATTCAATGATCCAATTTATCAAAAGTCAATTTGCTGTAAGGCCGGTTTGTTGAATGACTTTTAGAATATTAGTCTGAAGCCACTCTGAGTAATGGTAAAATTAGCGTATTTCTCTCTCTTTTTCCTTACGTTCAACTGTTAAAGAAAAAATTATTCATGACACTAGTTAAAGACAGTGAGGGCAATTTTAATCAGAGGGGCTGCTACAATAGGTTTTGTAGTAGGGGAGAGAGATCAGGCTCCACTGCAAACACAATAAGGAAAAATGAGAATTTATAGCCAAGGAGCGGGGGATAGTCACTAAATGGAAAATTCCTAAGAGGAAACTTCAAGACTAGGAAGATTCTTGCTAGACCAACTCACCAGGATTCTTGCTGAAGGCAGGCCAGGATCATAAGATACCAAGTGTGGAGGATGAAGAGTTTGATCAAATATCAAGAGTGGAGGATTTTCTCAAAACTAAACCATCAAGATTCTTGCTGAAACTGGACTAAATGAGCCATGGACAGAATCCAAGGTCAAGGACCAATCAGAAAGAGAACTCAGAGGAGCCTGATTCAAGTTCTGTCAAAGGAGAGAATCTTTGCCACTATGCCCAAACCACCCATTTTAGTTGTTATTTTTCTTAGTGTTCATTGGTATACCTTGAAGTAAAATTATACCTGCATTACTTGATTTATCTTTTCATCCCTGGTCATAAAAGATGGGGAATTTGTACATTTCTCCTTCATCTTATCTCCCCCTTTCCTCAAATTTTTCAGTTATTTCATGATTTATAATATTTATAGTCTGTTCCAGACCATTATCCTCACAATTTGCTTTAGTTTTACCAAACTAAATACATAGAATGTTCTCTGTCAATTTTGTGACTGTGGGGTTTTCACTTACCATTTGATTGGCTAAAGTTTGACCTCTTCAAGGGGGTCATGGGATTTTTATTCCTTGAGTTTTTATATATTCAAAAATATTTGTCGGTTGCCTTTATACCTGGAAGTTTCACTGGGAATAAAATTTTGGGGTCCCAGTATCTTTCCTAAACATTTGGTAAGCGCTGCTCCACTTCCATCTAGTACTGAATGTTGAGGTTTGAAGTCATCTCACTTTTATATTTTGACTGACTACTCAAAATGTTCACTCTTTTTCAAATGTTAAACTTTGCCTGCCCCATCCATCCTTGGTCCCAATTTCCATCACCCTGAGGCAGCAACTTTCAACTTTCTCAGATACTTCTTTTAGTATCTATCTCTGTGCAAGTAAGTGATGCTATCTTATCATTTTCCTGATACAGAGATCATACATTGATTTCCTACAGCACAGGGTTTAGCTCTTTTACAACCTGCCCCCAACCCACATCATCCATGTGTACACACAGACATAGAACTATCCATTTCCCCTCCTTTCCTCTTTCCTCTTAGTTGGGAGTTAAATTAATATACAGTGATCATATTATGACTATGTAACTACTATTCACAGCTGTGCTAGATTGTATACAATGGTTACATTTCCTTCCTTGGACAATTTTTTTGCTTTATTGTGTTTCCTGGAGTTAAATATTGCCTCCTTTTGTATAATTTTTCATACAAAACCAGAACTGAAAACCTCTGTAAAATATGATCAAACATATCAAGTATTCTATACACAACATTTTCCTCTTGAAAATGTCCCTCCTCGGGGTTCCTGGGTGGCTCAGTCGTTAAGCATCTGCCTTCGGCTCAGGTCATGATCCCAGGGTCCTGGGATCGAGCCCCACATCGGGCTCCCTGCTCAGCGGGAAGCCTGCTTCTCCCTCTCCCTCTCCCCTTGCTTGTGTTCCCTCTCTCGCTGTCTCGCTCTCTGTGTCAAATAAATAAATAAAATCTTAAAAAAAAGAAAAGAAAATGTCCCTCCTGAATTCCTGTGCCCTGCTCTTGTCTGGACTGCGGGCATCCTGGGTGCTGGCCAGCTCACAGCCTAAACCTTCCCTTCATCGTTATCGTGGGAATTCCTTTCCTGTCTAGAGCCCTTATTTGGCCTGCACATCTTCTTCATTCTTGGTTATGTCCTCATTGTGTCAGGTCACACCTCCTATTGGCTCTCTAGAACACTGTGCTTAGGAGGAAAATCCTTGAGAACTTGCGTTCTCAAATTATCTTTGTTCCATCCTCACGATTTACCCTTTGGCTGGATATGGAATTCTGAGTGGGATATAACTACATCAAAATTTTAAAGAAATTGCTTCATTGTCCTCTAGTGCTAATGGTGTTATGTCTTTTGCCAGTTTGATCCTCAAACATTCATGTGTTCCCTCTGCACACTTTTAGAAACTTCTCTTTATCACTGATGTTCTGGAAACTTGCAACAACTGATCTCAGGGGAAGTCATTTTTCCATTAGTCTGCTGCACTCACTGTGCCCTTTCAATCTGGAAAATCATGTTCTTCGATAAAAATTTCTTACTAGTTCTTTCATAATTTCCTCCCTTCCATTTTTTCTTTTTTCTTTTCTAAAAATCCAAATATTTACACATGAATTCCTAATAATCTATTAATTTTCTTTCCCATGCTTTATCCCCCCATTTTATCTGGGAAATTTTTCTTATTCTTTTATTCATCCTCTAGGAAATGTTAGTTTCTTGGTATCTAGTGAGTAATTTGAAGTTCTTCTTTGTTCTCTGAATGTTTCATGTGTAAATTATATATGCATATGTTCTGTTTCATGGATGTAATGCATTCTCTTATCTCTCTGAATTATTAATTTTCTTAAAGTTTTCTTCTCCTTTTCTTTTTTATTTTTACAATTATTTCAGTTTCTTTTTTCTTCCCTGTCTTTTGTTTTACAAACTTTGAATCCTTTGCTGGCAGTTTATACTTAATAGTGAGGAGCTGGAAAGTGAATTGGGACTAAATATGCAGTGATAGAGCTTGGAAATTTATGAGCTTCACTGATGAGTAATTTGGGGAGACTTGGATCTCTTATAACCAATGACTTTCATCTGAAAGAAGTTCTCCAGTTGCAAGTGGGATTGGGCCAGGGTTAAGCATGGTTGCTAGAATTCCAGGACTTGAGAAAGGAAGTTATTTCCCAGTAAGTAGACTTGTGTCACTCTTACCTTTAAGGTGTTCCCAGTGTCCCCAAGTTCAGAGTCAGTCTGTCTGGTTCAATTTCTCTGGCAAGTAATCTCCAGCCTTCTGCGGAGGCTCATAAGAGGAGGTCTCATGGCTATTTGGGATAGGGAAGGGATGGAGGAGTTTAACTTCATTTTTTAAGCATTTATAATCATGTTTCCTGATTTCAATCAGATTTTTTTAAAGGGGTGATTTTAGCTCATTTGCACTCATTGCTATGACAGATATATTTGGGTTTACTTTTGCCATTTTTGTGCTGCTTTACTGCTTTAAAGTTTTTTTTTTATATTACTTCCTTTCCCTGTATGTGTCTATGTGTGTGTGATACTTCTGATTACTTGGAAGGTTTATGTCTTTGTTTTGGTGGTTATCTTTGTATATTATAATTTTGTATAAAGTATTATGTATATTTAATGTATTATATAAATTATTTAATCCTCTCCTCCTTTAGGCAGTACTTACTGGTTTCCTGCTCAAGCAGAAATAGGCCAATGCACTAGAAGCGCATTTTCCCAAAGCTAATTCACTGATCCAATTCTTCAAAAGTTAATTTGATGTAAGGCAGTTTGTTGAATGACTTTTAGAGAATTAGCCTGAAGTCACCTTGAGAAATGGCACAATAATATATTGCCTGTGAATCTCAAGTAAAAATAAACTTAATATTTTAAATTTTAAAGTAGTTTGATTTTTCTAGAAAGTACATCTATTTATCATTCTTTCATGTGAAAACATAAAGAGGTGTCTGAAATAATGGTCATATATGTTAATGACAGCGATTCTAGGTGGTAGAATTTTTGGTGACCTTTACTTTCTTTTTTCTACTTGGATATCTGTACGTATCACTTTTTACAAAGATTTTTAAGACACCTTGTGATTTTGTTAAAGGTAAATAGAAAGAAGATGAGGAAAATGTGGGAGTAATTTTCTCAAGGATACTGGAAACTTAGGGGCAGGTAACTTCAGAGGAAGAGGAAGAATAGTTTCTCCCTGAGATAAAAGGATAAAAAGCTAATTGTAGAGATTTAAAAAATAAATCCATGTTAAGGAGTATAGTTATAGTTTCACACCAGATGTTCAGGTGAGCTCCATCATTTTAGAAAAGTAGATGAGGTCATTTCCAGTGAAACCTTTCTTTCACAAGAAAATCATGAAAAACATGGACTCCAGGTTTTGAGGCAATTGAACCCTCTGATCTGACAATTAATCGGGTGTGTCAGCTTTCTGACTCCATTATTCCCAGTCTAGATTATAATGTAGTTGAATAAAATGCAAAGGATGAGAATGTAAGTGGAGACATGATGAAATGAAGGGGAATAGCAGGAGTAGTGATGGCAGGTACCATTTATTGAATATATACTATGTGCCAAGAAGAATGACAAATGCTTTCCATGTATTATCTCATTTGGTCCTCTTAACCACTGAGTTTTCGGGAAGTTAAGAAATATGCCCATGGTCGCACAGCTAGCCAATGGCAAATTAGAATTTAAACCCAGTCTGTCTGACAAAGAAAGATAAATCTTTGGTTTCTTTTTTTTTTTTTTAAGATTTTATTTATTTATTTGAGAGAGAGGATGAGAGGAGAGAGAGAGCACATAATGGGGGGAGGGTCAGAGGGAGAAGCAGTCTCCCCGCTGAGCAGGGAGCCCGATGCGAGACTCCATCCCAGGACTCCAGGATCATGACCTGAGCCGAAGGCAGTCGCTCAACCAACTGAGCCACCCAGGCACCCAAATCTTTGGTTTCTAAGTAAGAATTTTGGTTTATCTTGTCTTCACATACTGACTTCTTCAAATAGAGATGTACTTTTAAGTAGTTTTTTTTTTTAAGATTTTATTTATTTATTTGAGAGAGAGAATGAGAGAGAGAGAGGGAGACCACAAGAGGGGGGAGAGGGAGAGGGAGAAGCAGACTCCCCGCTGAGCAGGGACCCCAATGCGGGACTCGATCCCGGGACTCCAGGATCATGACCTGAGCCAAAGGCAGTCGCTTAACCAACTGAGCCACCCAGGCGCCCTTTTTTTTTTTTTTTAAAGATTTTATTTATTTATCTGAGAGAGAGAATGAGAGAGAGAGAGAGTACTTTTAAGTAGTTTTAACCACCTTACGAGATTTTTGTTTCCTTGGATATATTAAAAGAACACATTCAAATGCCCTCCAAGTGCTCTCATCTCTGCATGATGAAAATTGAGTTTCCTCTATCTTGTTTCTTGCCTCTAATGTTACTTTCATTTTTGCAAACTCAATTTCTGCCC
Source organism: Mirounga leonina (assembly GCF_011800145.1). Lineage (NCBI taxonomy): Eukaryota > Metazoa > Chordata > Mammalia > Carnivora > Phocidae > Mirounga > Mirounga leonina. Next base: position 39,721,365 of record NW_023270454.1, read on the forward strand.
AAATCACTGGAATGGCACCTTCTCACTCAGCCTGATAGAGTATCCATTTTATCTCCTCCTGTTTGGTAATGTGACACCCGGATGTGGATCCAGGAATTCAATTTCAGTGCCGACACACATTTCTCTTTTTGACCCTGGCCAATCTTTTTGCTTCCTTGTCCTTATACACGTATGAAGCCAGCAGTGAGGATTGCGTCTTAGAATACTCAAGACCCAGAAAACTTATTTTTAAAGCATTGGAGGAGTCGCTGACAAAACATTGAATAGAAATATGAAGTATTAGTTAATATGTTTATCGCTTCAAAATAACATAAAGTCTTGATATATTAAAATAATCCAAATTCCTATGAATAATTCACTAGCCTAGAGAATGCCCACCAATCCACCCCACATGTTAAGGTACAAAGCAGTTATGCTCATTGATGCATTTTGATCCTTACGACTAAAGGCAGTGAGATGCAGCATCTCAAGAGTACTGGTCTTTGTTAATGTATTTTCTCAACTGCTTCCTAGATTCATTTTATTTGGCCTAATTTTCTTTTAGGTTCTGGACTGGAACCTTATGCTACAATTCCAACTCATCCATAATCAAGCAAACTTAAAATTAGAAGCTCTAAAGTTTCTTTAGATTTTTGGACTATGTTTAAGGAAAATGGCAAGCAAATATACCTACTACTGCCTATCCTGTAATCAAGGCTAATGGATCTGAAACTTGGAGACAGAGCAAGATCAATCCAACTTCATGGAGAGAGAAAACTAAATGCTAGTACTCTGGTGTGATAACTTAGTACTTTTCTTTTGTGAAATCAGAGCACTTCACATAGTTTGGTTTCTGATCTTTAGTTTGTTTACTAAAGAATAACCCTCATTAGATAGGTTTTCCTGCATATGAAAGGAGGAAAGATTTAAGTCTTTTCCAGGCCTTACTATAATAAATGTAGAGCCTGCGTAAAGGTGAGTGATAATAATCTAGTTGTTTCTTCTCTTTCAATTCAGGAGACTATATCTACCTGTCTTTTCCTGTTCAGAGAAGACAGACTTTTCCCCATCCTTTGACATTCTTTGGACTCATAGTTGGTGTTTGAAAAACTTCACTTAATGGTGGGTAAGAAAGCATTCTTGAGGAATTGGCAAAATGACAGACTCACTGTGCCTGTTCTTGGGTTCATGTGGGAGGTTGTTGTGGTGCAGCACCAAGGACATTGGAGCAGAATCAGATCCATACCACTTAGTTGTAGCACATGCTAGCTCTGTGACCTCGAGCCAGTCCACCCTTCCCCTAAAAATTTCCATATTTAGAAAATGGAAAAATTCACAAAGATGTTGCTCCACCTCTTCTGGCCTTTACTCAATATGTTGGTATGTTCCTTGTGAATGTCACTTTCTCTGCAACACCTTACCAGGCTGCTCTACCTAAAGGTTCATTCTACCTCCACCAAACTCTTTCTATACCCCTTACCCTTCCTACTATGCATTTTATTTGTTTATCTAATTTACCACATCTGGGAGCACCTGGCTGGCTCAGTCAGAAGAGTATCAGGGTCGTGAGTTCAAGCCCCATGTTGGGTGTAGAGATTACTTAAATAAATAAATAAAAATAAACTTAAAACATAAATAAAATAAAAAAAAAAAAACAGTTTACCATGTCTCTTCCATTAGAATGTAAGCCCTGAGGACAAAGAGTTTTGTCCATTTTGTTCATTGCTGTATTCCCAGTTATGAGAAGAGTTTTGCACAGAGCAAACACTCAAAAAGTATGTGTTGAGTTAATAGATTGAATGATTTTAAACAGCCAAATTTGCTGAGTGTCTGTCATGTGCCAGGCATAGCACTAAGTGCTAGGAATATAGTACAGCTATAGAAATATAAAAACACACACAATAAAACACATGTAATAGAGAGTCATCAGTACTATGAAGATATATCCACCTAGGGTATGACGGAAGCCCACGGATATAAAGATCAGTTTGACCTACAATAGCACAAGCTGGGGATTATCTGAAAATGCTTTGTGGATAGGCTTGGGCTGAGTCAATCAAGTTGGAATGGAAGCTGGGAAAAGGCATTCCCAATAGAGAATTCAATGTGAACAAAGACATGAAACCTTGAAAAAATCCTGGCGTGTCTTGGCAATTGTAAGTGGTTTGGCATGGTTGAAGCATAAGATGCTGGGGATTTAGGAAGGATGGGCCAGAGGCAGGTCTTCTGTTGGGTTCTGTTTGCTATGTATAATTATTCAGGGCCCCTGCCAGAAATTGTGCACCCAAGAGGAATAATTGAAGAGCTTTATGAGGGGTATATTTACAAAGGTGTGGACATGCTAAGGAAGCAAAAAAGGGACGGTAAAGCATCCTGGGTCTAGCTTAATGGCAGCTGTACCACATCAAAGACCAAAAGGACAAAGGGAAGAACGAAGTATTGCAGAATTTCTCAACAATGGCACTATTGACATTTTAAACTGAATGATTTTTTGCTGTGAGAGGCTGTGCTGTGTATTGTAGGATGTTTAGCAGCAACCCTGGACTCTACTCGCTAGATACCAGTAGCAACCTCCATCCCTCATTGTGACAATAATTAAAAATATTTCCAGAGTTTGCCAAGTATCTGCTGGGGGACTAAATTGCCCACTGATTTATGGGAACCCAGCATGGAGAGGAGCTGCCTAACAAGAACTATGAATTCAAACAGAGAAACATAATCATTGAGGAATAAATACTCAACATTTCTCTTCCCTTACCCTCCCATCTCTTATTTATGCCTCCCATTGACCAAACCCAACTGGAAGCTGAAAAGGAAGGAAGCCAAGATGAGGTGGATTGTGGAAATCAGACTGCCAGGGTACAGAACAGAGTGAAGAAGAATGAAAAGTGGATCTGGAAGACAAATAAGGAATATCCAACACACCACATTAGGACCGTGGGCTTCATGCTATTGGCCATGCAGAATCTTGAATGCACACTCTTATTGAGGTTTGCTGAAAAAAACGTTCTTCCACAGCTTTTACAGCAGTCAGCTTTTCTCTTTAAAGGGAGTAGAGATTTACTTCTCTATTTTATTTCATCTCATACTTTCGTTACTGTCTTTCTAACACTGGTGACATGTTGAGAAATTGAATCATGGGTAAATTTCCATCTCCTGTTTAATAATAATATTTCTCTAAGAAGTAGGGTGTCATTACTCCTGATAATGACTATCTTGTTTAATCATTCCCTTTAGAAATGGGATTATCTCAAAGATATTGGACAGCATGAGTTGAAACCATGAGGGCACTTTCCCACTATTGGTGGTATCGTGTGGATTCTGGGTATGGTACCTGCTTGTGAGTGTCAACACAGGAAAAGCAGTGTAAGTTAATTAAATACTTATCCTAAACGCAGGCAGCAAGAGACAGCTGGATAATGGAAAAGAGCCCTTGGGTTGCGTGTCAGAAATAGTGACCTGGCATCATGTCCCAAGGATTATGATTATGCTCCTAGTTAGCTCTGAGATGGGGCTAAATGGTATACTTCTTGAGCCTTGGTTTCTACATCTATAAAATGTAGGTATTAACTGACTGCTAAAGTCCCTTCACTAACAAATACAGAAGTTCTGCAAAGAGTAGAAGGATTCCAGGTATTTTGTTTTGTTTTGTTTTGTTTCTCTCTCTTTAGAGTCTGCCATCTTAGCCCAGGGGCAACAGCCTGAAACAAATTTACAAATCTACCAGACTTCATTTCCACCTTTGCACAAAGGAACAATATATTTCTAGAAACCCCATAGGATTTCAAGTTCTATAAAATCACATCAAAATAAAGGCCTAGAAAATAGATACTTGGCAAACAAGGCAAAATGGAGTATATTTGATAGAGCTGAGTCAAGTGTAGGGTTCTTTGTGCAACTGGAAGCTGAACTTAAAGTCCTTTTCATTGCCTTCATTTCTGCACAAGAACGAAGACTGAGCATCCTGGAAAATGTCACAATTGAAGTTTGTTTAATGGGTTTTTAGCTTTCTTAGTTATAACTATTAGAAATCTTAAAGTCTTGGAATATTAGAATTACCATATTCCCTTTTTTCTCCTAAGCGCCAAATGTAGGATTTTTCATTTGTGGCCAGAAGTTCTGACTTCTCCTTACTATTATGAGAGACTGGACCAGGTGATCTGTCATGTTTAATGAAGGCCACCATGTCGGGCACGGAGGGATAACTCTCCTGCCTTTAATGACATGAAGTCAATCCTATTATTAAAGAAAGGGAAAGGAACTGACACCAAAAAGCCCACAGTTCAATTTGTAACTGTTTTTTGAATTAATAGATTTTATTTTTAGAACAGTTTTAGATGTATAGAAAAATTGAACAGATAGTACAGAGAGTTCCCATATTAGCCCAACACCTGCACCCAGTTTGCTCTGTTATTATCATCTGACATTAATTTGGAATATTTATGGCCATTAATGAAGCAGTGTTGATACATCGTTATTAACTAAAGTCCACAGATTACTCAGATCTCCTTAGTCTTTGACCTACTGTCCTTTTCCTGTTCATGGAGCCCACCCAGGATACCACATTACAGTTAGTTGTCCTATCTCCTAAGTTCCTCTTGCTGTGAGTTTCTCAGCCTTTCTTTATTTCTGATGGCCTTGACAGCTTTGAAGGCTACTGTTCCAGAATAGTGCAGGATGCCCTTCTATTGGCATTTGTCTAATGTTTTTCTCAGAATGGGTTTTGGAAAGGAAGATCACAAAGGCAAGATGCCTTTTTATCACATCATACTGTCTACATGGTTTATAACTGTTAATGTTGACCTTGATCACCTAACGTACTTAGTGTTTGTCAGTTTTCTCCACTATAAATTACTCTTTTTTATTCTCTATTCTCCTATCTGTACTCTACTTTTTGGAAGGGAGTCAGTATGTGCATCCCACACTTCAGGAGTGGGGAGTCATGCTGACCCTCCCTTCAGTGGAGTATCTACCAAATTTATTTGGAATTCTGTGCCGGAGATTTGTCTCTTCTCCCCCAATTATTAATTTATTCAATCCTTTTTCTATCATCATGGACTCAAGGATATTAATTTTATACTTTTAGTTATAATCCAATACTATTTTATTTATTTTGTTGCTTAACTTGTTCCAACTTTGGCTGTTGGGACCTCTTTCAGTTAGTGCCCAGTCACTTTGGTATACCTCCATCATTGGTGTTTGTTTGTTTTTGAGCACTTTCTTACTTTCTGGAACTACAAGATCCTCCAGGCTCATGTTATATATCTCTTGCCCCAGTCTTAGAATTAGTCATTTCTCCAATGACCCCTGGTTCTTTTTAATGGAGAATGGTATTAGAAACAAAACTCTGGATGCTATGTGTGTTCATTGCTACTGGGGTGTTGTTTGAGGTCCTTTCAGAGCAAAGGAATATATGTGTGTATATCAATCCATGTATATAAACATATCTATAAATATTTCTATGTGTAACCATCTATATCTATATTAAATTAAAGTTCTTACTGATGCCTCTAACTCTAATTCATTACCACATGGATCATTAAAATCTCTGTGGCTTATCTGCAAACTCCCACTCCAACAGTGAGAAACCTCGGTCCAGTCATTTGCCATTGATACTTAATTGTTCGATTTCAGTGTACATGGATAGCAATATCAGTATTACTACCTTTTTTTTTTAAGATTTTATTTATTTATTTGACAGAGAGAGACACAGTGAGAGAGGGAACACAAGCAGGGGGAGTGGGAGAGGGAGAAGCAGGCTTCCCGTGGAGCAGGGAGCCCAATGTGGGGCTTGATCCCAGGACCCTGGGATCATGACCTGAGCCGAAGGCAGACGCTTAACAACTGAGCCACCCAGGCGCCCCAGGATAACAATATCAGAATTGTTAACCTATACCCCACAGAAAGCTACTTTATTGGCCAAAGTACAATGTTTCTGTGCAGTTTCTTTTGCTTTTAATTAATAGACTCCATTCATTTCCAAGTTACTTCGATCGGCCTTCTTCAGTGAGGTGGTTTCATACATTTGTGATACAGCTAGAGTCTCAGTCTGCATTCTTTTCTGGCAACACCAACCTCCTAAATGATTTTTTAAGCAAGCCTACATTAGGGTTTATGTTTTACGTTAACATAAGGTTAAGATTTATTCAGACAGTTCTATAGGTTTTGACAAATGCGTCCTGTCATATAGCCACCATTATAGTATAATACCGAAGAGTTTCATCACTCTTATTTCACTCATTTATTCCTCCTCTCCTCCCCTTGAATCTCTGGCAACCACTGATCTCTTCACCGTCTCTATAGTTTTGCCTTTTCCAGAATGTCGTATAGCTGGAATCACACGGCATGCAGTCTTTTTAGTCTGGCTTCTCTCACTAAGCAATATGAATTTAAGGGTCCTCCATGCCTCTTCTTTGGGGATTTATGAATTAAGCTGCTTATAGAGATCTGTGTGCAGATTTTTGTGTGGACATAGGTTTTCAACTCACTTGAGTAAATACCTAGGAGTGTAATTACCGGGTCGGTATGGCAAGACTATGTTTAGTTTTGTAAGAAACTGCCAAACTGCCTTTCAAAGTGGCTGTACCATTTTGTATTCCCACTAGCAACTAATGAGGGTTCCTGTATTGTCAGTTTTTTGGATTTTAGTCATTGTAATGGGTGTGTAATGGTATCCCATTGTTATTTGAATTTCCAATTCACTAATGACAGGAGGTCAAGTATCTTTTCGCAGGCTTACTTGGTTTTTGTATATCCTTTTTGGTGAGGTGTGCGTTCATATTTTTAAATTAGGTTGTGTCCTTATTGTTGAGTTTTTAGATGTTTTGTATATTTTGGATATCAGTCTTTATCAGATATGTCTTTTGCAAATATTTTTTCCCAGTCTCTGGCCTGTGTCTTCATTTTCTTTACAGTGTCCTTCACAGAGCAGAAGATTTTAATTTTAACGAAGTCCAACGTGTCAACTTTCTCTTTCATGTTTCATGCTTTCAGTGCTGTATTAAAAGCACATTGCTAAACCCAAGTTCACCAAGAACTTTCCTCCTGTGTTATCCTCTAGAAGTTTTATAGTTTTGTCATTTACATATATCTATGGTCCGTTTTGAATTAAATTTTGTGGAAGGTGTAACTTCTCTATCTAGATTTATTTATTTTTTTAAAAGATTTTATTTATTTATTTGAGAGAGGGAGAGGGAGAGAGAGAGAGAGAGCACGAGCAGGGTGAGGAGCAGAGGGACAAGCAGACTCTCTGCTGAGTGGGGAGCCCGATTCGGGGCTTGATCCCAAGACCCCGAGATCATGACCTGAGCTGAAGGCAGACGCTTAACTGAGTGAGCCACCCAAGCGCCCCTATATTTGTTTATTTTTTAATAGGAAAGTTCAGCTGTTTCATTACCATTTGCTAAAAAGGCTATCCTTTCTCCATTGAATTGCCTTTACTCCTTTGTTTTGGCAGTTGACTACATCTGTATGTATCTATTTCTGGGTTCTCTATTATGTTCCATTGATTGATGTGCCCATTCTTCTGTCTTTACCATGTTTCCCTGACTACCTTAGCTTTAGTCTTACAGTTCTTCTTTTAATATTGTGTTTGTTATTCTGGGGCTGTTGACTCTCCATAAAAACTTTACAATCAATTTGTCAATATCCACAAAATAATTTGCTGATATTTTGATTGGACTGCATTAAATCTATAGATTAAGTTGGCAAGAACTGACATCTCTTTTTTTTTTTTTTAAGATTTTATTTATTTATTTGACAGAGAGAGACCCAGTGAGAGAGGGAACACAAGCAGGGGGAGTGGGAGAGGGAGAAGCAGGCTTCCCGCTGAGCAGGGAGCCCGATGCGGGGCTCGATCCCAGGACCCTGGGATCATGACCTGAGCCGAAGGCAGACGCTTAACGACTGAGCCACCCAGGTGCCCCAAGAACTGACATCTTGACAATATTGAGTCTTTCTACCCATAAATATGGATTATCTCTGCATTTGTTTAGATCTTTAATTTTTCTCACAGAAGTTTTGCAGTTTTCTTCATATGGATTCTAGACACATTTTGTTGTTAGATTTATATCTGAGTATTTCATTTTTGCTGTGCTAATGTAAATGGTAATGTATTTTTAATTTTAAATTCAGATTTGTTTTGAATTTTGTTGCTGGCATATAGGACAGCAATTGGCTTTTGTATATTAACTTGGTACCCTGCAGGAGTGCCTGCGTGGCTCAGTCAGCTGAGCATCCCAGTCTTGGTTTCGGCTCAGGTCATGATCTCAGGGTCATGAGATGGAGTCCCACATGGGACTCTGCACTCAGTGAGGAGTCTGCTTGAGATTTTTTTCTCCCTCCCTCCCCCTTTGCCCCTTCCCCTGCTGTCTTTCTTTCTGTCTCTCAAATAAATAAATAAATCTTAAAAAAGGAAATTTGATATCTTGCAAACTTGCTGGATAAAACTGCTATGACTGCTTATTACTTCAGATTTTTTTTGGTCCATTCTTATTATTGGATATGATTTGCTAATATTTTGTTGAGGCTTTTTGCAACTATGTTCATAAGAGATATTGATCTCTAATTTTCCTCTTGTGATGTGTTTACTGGTTTGGTATTAGGATAATGCTGGCTTCATAGAATGACTTAGGAAATGTTCCCTTCATTTCTATTTTTTTGGAATGATTGTAGAGAATTGGTATTATTTCTTCCTTAAATGTTTAATAGGATTCACAAGTGAAACTGTCTGGGGCTGGTGCTTTCTTTTTTTCAAGATTATCAGCTAACATTTTAATTTCTTCGGCAATTATAGACTCTGATGGCTAATTTTGTGTCAATTTAACTGGGCCAAGGGGTGCTCAGATATTTGGTCAAACATTATTCTGGTGTTTCTGAATGAAATTAACATTTAAATCTGTGGGCTTCGAACAAAACAGATTGCCTTCCATAATGTGGAGTGGACTTTATCCAATCAGTTGAAAGCCTAAATATAACAAAAAGACTGGCCTCCTCCAGAGGAGAAAAATTCTCCAGCAGACTGCTTTTAGGCATCTGCAACATTGGCTCTTCCTGGTTCTACAGCAGACAACTTTAGGACAGGAACGGTAGCATCAGCTCTCCTGGGTCTCCAGCCTATTGGCTCATTCTGTAGATTTTGGATTTACCAATCTTCATAATCATGTAAGCCAATGCCTTATAATAAATCTCTTTACATGTAGATATAGACAGAAATAGATATAATATAGATACACATATTATATATGTACTTAAATTATATACATACATCCTATTGGTTCTGTTTCTCTGGAGAACCCTGATAAATAAGTGGGCCCATTCAGATTATCCATTTCTTCTTGTGTTGATTTTGGTAGTTGATATCTTTCAAGGAATTAGCACATTTCATCTAAGTGATCAAATTTATGAGCATAAAGTTGTTAATAATATTCCTCAATTATCATTTTAATATCTATGGGATCAGTAGTGATAATCCTTCTTTCATTCTGGTATTATTAATCTGTGTTTTTTCTGTTTTCTTCTTGGTTAGCCTTGCTAGAATTTTATCAGTTTTATTGATCTTTTCAAGAACTAGCTTTTGGTTTCTCTATTGATTTCCTGTTTTTTTATTTTGTTGATTCCCACAGTAATTTTCATTATTTTTCTTCTGCTTGCTTTAGGCTTAGATTCTCTTTTCTCTAGTTGCCTAAGATGGAAGCTTAGATTATCAATTTTGGATTGTTCTTCTTCTTCTAAATATATGCACTCAATGCCATAAATTTCCCTCTAATCGTTACCTTCACTGCATCTCACAAATTTTGATAAATTATATCTTTTATTTTCATATAGTACAAAATATGTGGTCTATGTTGTTGAATATTCTAGGAGAGCCACCAACTCAATATTCATTAAAAAATTAAATCAGATTTAAAGTGGAGTTTAAAAAATTAATGAGGGAAAATAGAAGTTGAAACAAGACTATGTAAGGATTAACAGGATTTAGAATGCTAGTATTTTAGCTGACTACCATGATAAAATAAATATTCAAACTTGACTTACCACATCCCTGTCTATCCAACCATGTAAACAGTCTTTTGAAATATTTCTTGTTCAAATTTTTTTAGGTGAGGTGTCTGAATTGGAGATTCTAAAAGAAGGAGAAACTGCACTTTTTTAAAGTCTTTAACTCTTTGGTTATATCCCTGTGTGGCATGGTCCAGGTTGCACCTAATACTGCACAGTGCATTTATTAGGCCCACAGGGATGAAAGTTTAATGCCATGTTTCACTCCCAAGCTCCAGATGCCCACTCCACACATATTTCGAGCAAAAATAAACATCAAGGGCTGCTGATATTTCAATAAAAGAGCACTCTATTGTTGTTGTGGGTTAGTTTTTGGTTGGTAGTATCAACTGGCAAATGTCTAGTATATTAGCACCACTGGTAGCTCCAGTGACAGCTTTGCCACCAAGATGATGAAGATGATGATTCACAGTTGGTGGTAATGTAGGTTCTGGGTGATGTAGCTCCTCCAGGAATTCTTATTCCTACTACATTCCAGGCTTTCAGAAAAAGAAAATTCCAGCAGGAATAATCCAACCCCTGGCTCCATTTGTGGCAGGGCCAGCTTCCAGCAGGTTTGGCTGGCTCTCCTGGCCACGCCTTCTAACACCAAGGTCTCTGAGCAGACTGGCTGGGGCCCTCACCCGTGCAAACTCAACATGAGGAAAATTGAGTTAAATCCTTACTGAGGGTCCAGTCAGAGTTCCACAAAATGGACTCAGGCTCTGTACGAAAACACTTTTCTTAAAATCTTGAATCTCGATCTGTAAGATTTTTAGCAGCTCCCCATTGCAGCTGTCTGTGAGTAGAAGAGCCTCACACACACATACAATGGTATCTTTCAGCTGTGCCAAACGCCCCCCTTCCTCTCACCCCCACTCCTTAGAAATCAAAAGCTGCTCCTGGAGCTGGAACGGTAAACATGACTTGGCTTGGTTGCCTGGGGAGAAGAAGGTCAGTGCAGGTGTGGAGCTACACCTAAGTCTCTCGGCCCCTTGACTGATTGACAAGTGACTGTTGTAGCCACAGATTGAAAAGAGATACACTTACCCCCGCCCTCCTCCCAGCCTCAGCCCTGAGATGGCTTACTATACTTCCCCAAAGGAAACCTTCTTCCCTTAGTAGCCAAGACAGTAAGAACATTCTTCAGGATGAGAAATTACGTGAACTGAGGTAGGTCCACTAGGATGGATGAAAGGTGTCATTTATGGAATAAAAGAAAATCCAGGTAAACAAGAGGACAGTTGTTTCCAAGTGTTCCTACTAAATGTTTGTTCTTCTCCTTGGCTTTCTATCATTAAATTCCTGGCACTGCCAAACTGAGAAGAACTTGTCTAAGGACCACTAAGTGATTGGGCACCAATACCCTGCCGGGGGGGGGATGGCTTTACTTCCTTTTGCTTTCCTAAGCATCCAGAGTAACAGCCAAAGTCAGGCAGCAGGCTGTGCTGGAACGTACAGAGGTGCCCTGACTTCTGGTTCCAACTCTGCCCTCACAGCCTTCTTTGGGCCTCGGTTTCTCTGCCTCAAAAATTGCTCACTTCCAAAACTTACGGTGAGGTAGTATGCAATATTTTACATTGTACAGAATTGGGAGTTTATAAAATGTTTACATTTAAGCCTTACAATGTGTAGGGAAGGTGTTATTATCTCTCTATATAGGAATGAAAAATGAGGAGAAGCTATTTATCTTACCCAAGAGCATATAACTTATAGAAATTGAACCAGAATCCAATTTGGATCCGTGGGCTCCCAAAGTTAGAGCAGGCTTTTTTTTCTCCTTCTTTTCGGAGGTTTTATTGTGGTAAAATATACAGAACATAAAATTTACCGTTTTAACCTTTTCAAGTGTGCAGTGGTATGGCCTTAAGCATATTCACATTGTTCTGCAAACATCTCCAGGACTTTCTCATCATCCCTGATTGAAACTCGGTAACCTATTAAACACTAACTCCCCATCTCTCCCTCCCCAAACCTTCCGCAAGCACCATACTACCTTCTATGCCCATGAATTTGACTGTTCTCGGTACCTCATATTAGTGGAAACACACAATATTTGTCCTGTTGTGATTGGCTTGTTTCATTTAGCATAGTGTCTCCGAGATTCATCCATGTTGTAGTAAGTGTCAGAATTTCCCTGCTTTTAATGCCAACTAACATTCCATTGTGTGCATGTACATTTTGTTCATCCATTCATCCATTGATGGACACTTGGGTGGCTTCCATATTTTGGCTATTGTGGGTAGTGATGCCATGAATGTTAGTGTACAAATATTGTCTGAGTCCTTTCTTTCACTTCTTTTGGGTACATCCTCGGATGTGGAATTGCTGGATCATATGATGATTCTATGTTTATTTTTTTTATTTCTCCTCTTTTTTTTTTTTTAAAGATTTTATTTATTTATTTGAGACAGAGCGAATGAGAGACAGAGAGCATGAGAGGGAGGAGGGTCAGAGGGAGAAGCAGACTCCCCACCGAGCAGGGAGCCCGACGTGGGACTCGATCCCGTGACTCCAGGATCATGACCTGAGCCGAAGGCAGTCGCCCAACCAACTGAGCCATCCAGGCGCCCCTATTTCTCCTCTTTTTAATGTGTAAAGTCAGCTGTTCTTTTAAAGATTTTATTTATTTATTTATTTATTTATTTATTTGAGAGTGAGAGAGCACAAGCAGGGGGAGGAGAGGGACAAGCAGACTCCATGCTGAGCATGGAGCCCAACACGAGGCTCAATCCCACAACCCTGAGACCATGACTTGAACCAAAATCAAGAGTCAGAAGCTTAGCCAACTGAGCCACCCAGGCGCCCTTAGCTGTTCTTTTAAAATAAAATAAAATTAAAATAATTTCCCACCTCTTGTTATTTACATTTGAAGCCATATCTTCCTCTATTTTCTCTTAAAGCAGCCATGGTATTCTTTTGATGCTCTAGCCTACATGTAGCATTACACTGCTAGGGATAACACAGTGTCTTGCATTTATTTTGTGGTTTGTTTCTGCATGCAAAGCATCACATTGATGCTCTTTTGTTTATCTTTTCAAGGTCTGTGAAAAGAAGATCAAGGGCAGATATTATTAACCTCAGCTTACAAATTACAAAAATAAGGTTTAAGAAGTTTAAGAGATTTTCTTCAGTAAGATTATAGTAGTCATAAAACAAAAACCCAACTTTCTATCTCTTCATTTACTGCTTACTCAGACAGGGTTCTGTATACTTAAATGGGATATGTTGTCAACTAATGCTAGCTTGATTCTTATATAAGACTTGTTTTATAAACTTAGAAAAGTCTCCAAAACTTTTCATGTTTGTTTCCTCATCTGTAAGATACCAATGATATCACTAGCCTCTAAGGAGAGCTTAAGGAATAGTCAACAAAATAGCAGCAAAGTACTTCATAAAAGATGGAGAGTTATAGCAAATTATTGATTTAATTACATAACCACTTAATAATTCTTACTAAAACAGAACCTTCAATGGAATTACTCAAATTGCTTTTCTGAAATTTCAATGTGATAATGAAAATCATTTTGAAAACATGAAAGTTTGAGAAAAAAAGTTAAACATATGTATATTCTCATGACTCTGTGCTTCTTCCTTCTCTTGGGTGAGCTAATAGTTTAGGACAGATGTCAGAGATCTATGCATTTTCACACTTCAGGGTCTTTGCCCATGCTTTCCCTCTGCTTTATATACTTTTCCATCTCTAATGAACTTAGCTTTCAAGTCCCTGCTCAAGGTGACATCTTATCCACTACTGCTTCTCTACTTGCTTTCCCTAACTCTTCCTCCTCTGTGTTCCCGATTCATAGACAGTTTGTTCAGCCTGCTTATAAGGTCACATTTTAGTTTGTGGTTTCTCTCTGTCCTTCTCTAGGCTGGGAGCACCCTGAGGACAGGCACTGTCTCATTCATTCTTGTTTCCCCAATGCTTGTCATGGTGTCCATGCTCAAAACTATTTGTTGAGGGAAAAAAAAAAAACAATAATATGAACAAATAGAGAAGTTGGGGTTGATTTTCAAGGGCATACAAGTCTTTTACACAGGACACAGGAGCCTCCTTCTCCTTGCAAAAGCAACACCCCTATTCTCCACCCCTTCTCCTTTCCCTCAAGATTGTTAACATCACTCTGCTTCCTTCCACTCTCCAATGTTGTAGAAGAGAATAAGGGTTAGAAATGAGGCATATTGATTTGGAAAGGCTGACATCTGGTTTAGAGGGATTCAAATGGAATGTACCATAAAAGCAGCAAAGATGAAGTGAAAAAGCAGTGGGAAGACAAGAGGTTCTTTGTGGCTAAGAGAGGGAGAGATTGAAAACAAAGGGAAGCTTTTCACCGGTCATTGTGAATGGAATTGGGGCTGGGAGATGGAGAGTTCCTTTCAGGGAAAACTACTTCCTGTTCATCTTTCTAAGTAGCCAGCAAATAAATGGTGGGCTTCTCTATAGGGTTATTGAACTCGGCCGAGATTGTTGCATAACTCGCTATCAATAAAGAAACACAGTTGGCCAAAGACTAGCCAAACAAATCAATTTTAATAAAAAAAAAGGTGTCAGAACCCCAAATGACAACCTCAAAGTTGCAACAAACCTGCTTTTGTACTTTTGAGGGTTCCTGCCATAGTGAATGGATTTGTCTTCCAAAGGATCATTTATAAATCAGATGTCTGAAGCAGAGAATTCTTAGGCCATAGGGATGTTATGAGTGGTGGTGGGTTCCCAGGCCAGCACACAAATGCCCATTTTATCTGTAGGGTGGAGCACTGAATGCTGTGGTGGAAATTCCTCAGGCTTCAGAGATGACCAGACTCACTTCAATGTGGCCATTTATATTTCAGGAGAAAACCAGACCCCAACTAGCACCAGGCTAGGATGGCAGGAGGAGTGTCTAAAGGAGTGAGGAGGGGCAGGGGTGAGAAGGCAAGGGGCAGCACAGGGCTGAAAACCCTCTTAATCGTCCCTTAGCCCTGGAACTGAGGGTGCTTGGTGGCTGTTCTAATCTTCTGGGCTGCATCAGAATTACCTGGATGCTAAAAAACAAACAAACAGGGGCTCCTGGCTGTCTCAGTGGGTAGAGCATGCAACTCTTGATCTCAGGGTTGTGAGTTCAAGCCCCCCACTGGGTGTGGAGCCTTCATGAGAAAAATTAAAAACAAACAAATGAACAATAGCTCTAGGGCCCTAGTGGATCAGCACCTCCAGGGAGGGGGCCTGTGCGTTGGTGTGTTTCCCAAGCTCTCTAACTACCTCTGGTGCACAGCCTGGTCTGGGAACCAGTTTCTAATCTTTGTCATCTCTCTTCCAGTTAATGGGCTCTGGGTGAGCAAAGGGGATAGAAGAGATGGGGTCCTAGAAAGCTTTGGGGAGCAGCTAGAATATGGAAGGGAAGTCCCTGGGTTTAGTGGCGAGGAAGGAAAGGAAGTTGCGATGGTTCGCCATGTAACTGATGAGGAAACTGAGTCAGCCAAGGTCACAGAGCAGAGGAGAGAGCTGGAATTCTAACCGACACCTGTCTTATTCTGAGCTTCTCCCCTCAGCTGCTGCATATATGCTTCTGCCTCCCATATGGTGATCAGATATACTTCAGAGCCCGTCAGTGCTGGTAAACTATGAATTCCTAAGAGTGTCAAAATAACTGTAATGTCCAGGTGTCAGAGGAGAAAGCTGGGGGCAAGGCCAGACCAACCACACTCAGCAAAGCCCATGGAGGCCATCTTCCCAATCTCCTTTTGGGCCTCAGTGAGAGGACCTCACTCTCTTTTGGGGCTGGTGAGTTCACCGCATTCTCAGTTCCTCCAACCATAAGACAAAGATAATAATATTTACATATCTTCCTCACAGACCTGCAGTGAGGCTTAATTAGTTCTTGTTTACTGCATCCTTTGAAGATGAAAAGCTCTGTGTGAGAGCTAAGTGTCATCATTCCACATTGCTTGATTTTATTCGACAGCTTGAAAGCTCTATGTTCTGTAAGACTTCTTTTTCTTTATTTTCTGTTATTTCTAACCTGGTCCAAACCAGAAACTAGTGGAATTTCTTGAGGTTTCCTAACTGTAAATGGTTTGAAGGATCTAATTGGTGGCCAGGATGGAGGGAAGGAACGGAAAGGAGGAAAGAAGCATGTCTGAACAGAAACTCCAAGCATTCCAAGGCCTGCCCCTCAACCTGGAATTCTGCGGCTCTCCCAGCATTGGTTTTCACCTCCGGCTTCTTGCATTGTATATTTATAGCCTCAGACCTCCTGGCCCTTCAACTCTCTCTCACCACAGCCCTGCCCTTCCCCCTTCACTCCCACCCACATACACACAATCCCCATAAAGGTGAAATGTTGGATGAGGACGGAAATTTGCTTTTTATGCAGTATTTGACAGCTTTAACACTACAGAAGCATTAAATGTTATGAAATCACTGCTCTTTTTTGGTTTATTTTTATTTTTAAAATTATTTTTTATTGAAGTGTAGTTGACACACAGTGTTACATTACTTTCAGGTGTACAACATAGTGATTCGACAACTCTGTGCATTATGCTGTGCTCATCACAAGTGTAGCTCCCATCTGTCTCCATACCTGGCTCTTACAATATCATTGACTATATTTCTTATGCTGTGACTTTCATCCCCATGAAGTATTCATTCCATAACTGGAAGTCTGTACCTCCCACTCCCCTTCACCCATTTTGCCCACCACTCTCCCCCAGCAACTATCAGTTTGTTTTCTGTATCTATGGGTCTGTTTCTGCTTTTTTGTTTGTTTGTTCATTTGTTTTGGTTTTTAAATTCCCACATATAAGCAAAATCATATGGTATTTGTCTTTCTCTGTCTAATGTATTTCACTTAGCATAACAGCCTCTAGCTCCGTCCATGTTGTTGCAAATGACAAGATCTCATTCATTTTTATGGCTGAGTCATATTCCACTGTACATATACCACATCTTTTCTTTATCCATTTGTGAAATCTCTACTCTTTAAAATACTGATCCTTAGGATACCTAGTAGGCTCAGTTGGAAGAGTGTGTGACTCTTGATCTTGGGGTCATGAGTCTGAGCCCTATGATGGGTGTAGACATTACTGAAAAAATAAATAAATAACTTTTAAAAATACTGATTCTTACCCTTTGCAAAAGACAGTGAATGCTTATATCCATAAACGGACAGATCATTTAAACAGAAAATCGGCAAGGAAACAATGGCTTTCAATGACACAAATACATGGAGGTTAAATAACATGCTACTAAACAATGAATGGGTCAACCAGGAAATAAAAAGAAATTAAAAAAAAATACATGGAAACAAATGAAAATGTTCCAAAACACAATGGTCCAAAACCTTTGGGATACAGCAAAAGCAGTCTTAAGAGGGACATATATAGCAACACAAGCCTATCTTAAGAAGCAAGAAAAGTCTCAAATAAACAACCTAACCTTCATCTAAAGGAGCTAGAAAAAGAACAACCAATGGAGCCACTAATGAAAGAAATAGAAGATGACACAAAGAAGTGGAAAGATATTCCACGTTCATGGATTGGAAGAACAAACATTGTTAAAATGTCAATACTACCCAAAGCAATCTACACATTTAATGTAATCCCTAATAAAACACCAACAACATTTTTCACAGAACTAGAACAAACAATCCTAAAATTTGTATGGAACCACAAAAGATCCTGAATAGCCAAAGCAATTTTGAACAAGAAAAGCAAAACTGGAGTCATCACAATTCCAGACTTCGAGTTATATTACAAAGCAGTAGTAATCAAAACAGTATGGTACTGGCACAAAAATAGACACAGGGATCAATAAAACAGAATAGAAAACCCAGAAATGAACCCACAACTATATGGTCAATCTTTGACAAAGGAGGAAAGAATATCCAATGGGAAAAAGATGGTCTCTTCAACAAATTGTGTTGGGAAAACTGGACAGCAACATGCAAAAGAATGAAACTAGACCACTTTCTTACACCATACACAAAAATAAATTCAAAATGGATGAAAGACCTAAGTGTGAGATAGGAAACCATCAAAATCCTAGAGGAGAACACAGGCAGCAACTTCTTTGATATCAGCTGTAGCAACTTCTTACTAGATATGTCTCATGAAGCAGGGGAAACAAAAGTAAAAATAAGCTATTGGAACTTCATCAAAATAAAAAGCTTCTGCACAGTGAAGGAAAAAATCAACAAAACTAAAAGGCAACCTATGGAATGGGAGATGTTCACAAATATATCTGATAAAGGGTTAGTATCCAAAATCCATAAAGAACTTACAAAACTCAACACCCAAAAAACCAAACAATCCAATTAAAAATGGGCAAAAGACATGAATAGACATTTTTCCAAAGACACACAGATGGTCAACAGACACATGCAGAGATGCTCAACATCACTAATCATCAGGGAAATGCAATTCAAAACTACAATGAGATATCACCTCACACAAGAAACAACAGGTGTTGGGGAGGGCGTGGAGAAAGGGAAACCCTCTTACACTGTTGGTGGGAATGCAAACCCGTACAGCCACTCTGGAAAAACAGTGTGGCCAAATTATGGAAACAGCCCAAGTGTCCATCAAATGATGAATGGAGAAAGAAGATGTGGTATATATATATATATATATATATATATATATATATATATATATATATATATATAGTAATATGTTTACTATAACATAACTGTAAACTATTACTATTACTATTACTCAGCCATAAAAAGAATGAAATCTTGCCATTTGCAATGACATGGATGGAGCTAGAGAGTATAATGCTAAGCAAAATAAGTCAGAGAAAGACAAATACTGTATGATTTCACTCATACGTGGAATTTAAAAAAGAAAACAAACAAGCAAAAGAAGAAAAAAGAGAGAGAGAGGCAAACCAAGAAACAGACTCTTAACTATAGAGAACAAACTGATGGTTACCAGAGGGGAGGTGGGTGGGGGGATGGGTGAAATATGTGATGGGGATTAAGGAGGGTACTTGTGATGAGCACCCAGTGATGTACAGAGGTGTTGAATCACTCTCTTGTACACCTGAAACTAATATTACACTGTATGGTAACTAACTGGAACTTAAATAAAAACTTAAAAAAAAAAAAAAGACAGAGAGTGATACACCATGAAAGAGAGAATGGTTTTTGGTCCTATTCTCTCACAGAATCAAATGCTGCTTTCAAGATAATGGAAAAAAAAAATTGTCCTTAAACAATCAAACAAAAAATTTTTAAACTTTCAGGCTCACCTGGGTGGCTCAGTCAGTTAAGCGTCTGCCTTCATCTCAGGTCATGATCCCAGGGTCCTGGGATCGAGTCCCACACTGGGGTCCTTGTTCAGCCGGGAGCCTGCTTCTCCCTCTCCTCCTGGCTCCTGCTCTCTCTCCCTATCTCTGTCACTATTTCTGTCTCTCTCTCTCTCAAATAAATAAATAAAATCTTTAAAAAATTGACATCTAGGGGTCCGGCTGTATACTCTTCAACTGTGCTTCTTCTGCCATCCCATTCCTGTTAGACACAAATAGGAGTTGTCCCAGATGTTTCCCATTTGTTAATATGGAAAAGTTCTCCTCCCCCTCCCCGGCCCCCATCTCTCCAGTCTGTTCCAATCTGCAAGGGTGGGAAGGAGGAGAAAGGGGAGCAGGAGTAATGTCCTGAGGTCTGAGAGTGGCCCCCAGGCAACATGACAGAGGAATCAATAGGTCAAGGGCTGAAAATGAGACCTGAATTGCATGGTGGTCCTTGGTCTGCCAGAGAAAAGAAGAGTTCTGTCTTTTAGTTCAGGTGGTGTTATGCACACGTGTATATTACATGTGTTTACAGATGTGGACGTCAGTCTCTAGTCAAAAGGATAAGTTGAGTGCTCTGTGTGTATAATCTGTGCACCCAGCCGCTATTGCAGCCAGGGCACAGAAGATCGACGAGGTTAGAACTGACCCAGATCCCTGACTCGGTGGGTGCACGACAGTGGTCAAGGTGAACAGATGAGCTTGGATCTCTTCATGTTCCCACAGAAGAGAGGGAGTAGTTCTGTCACACTGCTTTCTTTTTTGTTGTTGTTGAAGTAGAGATGACATACGATGTTACATTAGTTTCAGGTTTACAACAGAGTGATTTCACAGCTCCGTATGTTATGCTGTGCTCAGCACAAGTACAACTACCCTCTGTCACCATACAACACTAGTAGAGTACCATAGATGGTGGCAGTGTATTTTGGGGAGGAATAGGTTTCCATTGGTTGGAGCAAGAAAAAACTATGAGAAAGAGAAGATTAAAAGGACAGTGTGTTAGCAGCATTAGGCTCAGCCAGGATCTATTCCTGGAACTTCTCTACTTGTTTCCCTGCGATCCATGGCACAAGAGATTCCCCTTTGGGAACTTTCTGGAATATGTCCATGAGAAACCCCTCCCCCAAATGCTTTTCAGAGAATCCATGAAACTGTCTACAGAAAAGCATTCTTTGCGAGCAGAGTCATGAACCTGAAGTGAGTCTGTTGCAGGTGCTGGGAGGAAACCTCTCCATCCTCCCCTCCCAGGAGCAGGGCGTCTGCTCAGCATCCTCGGGAACCTGGACTCTCACTCCCATGGGTCAGGCCCTCTGCTCTGTAGCCTGAGAATTAGTGAGTCTGGCCACGCAGGCTGTGGGTTTTGAAATGTCTCTGTTGATAGATGAAAATCCTTCTTCTGATAGGACTTAACTTTTACACCTTAAGAACAAATTAACTGCCCCCCTCCTGAGGCTCATGGGAGGCAGCGGGTGGTGGTATTAGAATGTGCTGGGGGACCTTGAACTCCAGGCCGCAGCTGCTCTCTGGACTCCCATCACTGCTCTTCTCTGGAGCCCGGGTGAGCCGTGACCCCCCTGACAGCTGACTCGGGGACTCCGCAGCAGCCATGCCAGGCCTCCCCCAGTCTTTGAGGCTGCTACCTTCCAGTTGACCTTCCCTGGCTCGCCTTTGCTTGGGGTCAGACTTGCACTGGGCTCTGACAGCTCTCCTCTCCGGCTCTCTCCCCATTTTCTCTCATTCAGGCATTTCCCCCACCCCCCCAAAAAAATCCTTACACGTTTGATATCATCTTAGTATCTGCTTCTCAGAGGACCTGGACTAACACACATTGTATTTAAGGGGATAAAAAGGTAAGTGTTAAAAAGATATAAATGGTCCTATGTCCTGAAAATATTAGAGAAATCCAAGTTAGATGTGACCAATTTACACAAAAAAGTTTCCAACTTCTATTGAACATTTTTAAAGATTTTATTTATTTATTTGAGAGAGAAAGAGCACAAGATGTGGGAGGGTCCAAGGGAGAAGCAGACTTGCTGCTGAGCAGGGAGCTCGATGCAGGGCTCGATCCCGGGACTCCAGGATCATGACCTGAGCCGAAGGCAGACGCTTAACCCACTGAGCCACCCAGGTGCCCCTACAGTGAACATTTTAAAATCTACTTGACCAAAGTTATCACAAACATTTGTAAAATCCTCATTTCAACATCAATTATGGAATGTAGAGTCAACAGTGATACGATGAAAGAATTTAGAATGGATCATTGAGTTGTTAAAAACCTGTACCAAAAATGATGTACAGAATAGTAAGAGGATGAGCAAATCATTAGAATGCTAATGCTGCTGTCAATAATACATGAACTCTCTAGCATTTGCTACTTGCCTGGCGCTGCTCTCGGTCTTTGCGTGTTACCTCCTTACCTCGTTAGTGTGCGGAAACACTGTACAGAGACAACTGGCTTTTCATATTTTCCAAGATGAGAGTTTCTACATTAATGCAATAAGTCGGTACATAAATATGAGAATGTATATATGCCCACAGATATCCTTTTACTGAAATTTTACTGCCTGTATAGAAATTAAAGTCTACGTATTTTGTATGTATGTGAAAATGACAGTCAACACAGAGCACAGTGCTGGCAAATAGTTTATTGGATGAATGAAATGAACAGTTATTGAAACAAGCATGTTTGGGGGCGCCTAAGTGGCTCAGTCAGTTGAGCGGCTGCCTTCGACTCAGGACATGATCTCAGGGTCCTGGGTTCGAGCCCTGCATTGGGCTCCCTGCTCAGTGGGGAGCCTGCTTCTCCCTCTGCCTCTGCCCCTCCCGCCCTTCCTGCTCGTGCTGTCTCTGTCTCTGTCTCTCTCTCAAATAAATAAATAAAATCTTCTAAATAAAATAAAGAAGGCATGTTTTTCTTGTCATTAGAACCAGAAAAAATGTATTCTGTAAAGCAATGTTTCACAGACCAGTCTATTAGATTCCCCTCATGGTGATTACCTGGGGGTGCTTGTTGAGAATACAGATTACTGAGAATCACTTTCCCAAACAGTCTGTTTCAGTTGCCTCAGGTGGGGCACAGGAATCTGCATTGTACCAAGGACCCTCAGATGAGTCTAATACACACTAAAATCTGTGTTTCTGCGAAGAGCTAGGAAGCAACAATTGTTACTTTTGAAAATGATGGCTGCTTTTGAATTCAGATGTAGAGTTCAGTTATCTATGGGTTTACACTCACACTCTTCAAAAGAAAGGTAATTTTTTTTAGCCTGGGATGAGGGCCAGTCAGGATCCTGATCAGGCAGCAGGGGACATTAGCAGTGATGGGATCCCATTCCTCTGGGGATCAGAGAGGTGGCCACAGGAAATGTCCTCTCAACCCCGCAGTTGGGCCCATTTACCGTTTAGTCTGTGTTTCTCTTTGTACGTGAATTAAGCCAAAGTTGCAGGGCAAAAATACTCAGTCTGTTCT
Organism: Mirounga leonina; assembly: GCF_011800145.1. Classification (NCBI taxonomy): domain Eukaryota; kingdom Metazoa; phylum Chordata; class Mammalia; order Carnivora; family Phocidae; genus Mirounga; species Mirounga leonina. Next base: position 39,744,125 of record NW_023270454.1, read on the forward strand.
TAGCTGTGAGCTAAAGGACATGCCCAGCCAGAACTAATATCATAAATAAACAGGGTCAGCTAGGGGAGACAGTGAGGCCCTACGACTCACTCACTATGGAAATCATTTGGGAGAATTTGAGGGTTCATGAAGAAAGATCAGGAAAGCAATTGTCCTAACACAATATTCTGAAGAAACATCAGAAAATGTATGTGCTCTTTTAAAAATATATATATGTATATATATATATTTATTTATTTATTTTAGAGAGAGAGCGTGTGCATGCATTGGGGGAGGGACAGAGGGCAAGGGAGAGAGAAAATCCCAAGCAGACTCCCCGCTGAGTGGGGGGATGGGGGACGCAACACAGAGTGTGATCCCACAACCCTGAGATCATGACCTGAGCCAAAATGAAGAGTCAGATGCTTAACCCACTGAGTCACCGAGGTGCCCCAGAAAAATGTATGTGCTTTTAAGGAGATGTATATGTGTTTCCAAGCAGAGATAGAGTGCCTGCCTGAGGTAGAAAACTAAAACAAGGGGTATGTTACTTGTCCAGACATCTCTTCATTGCTGGGCTCACTAGTAGAAATATTGCCACTGATGAAACAAGGGGGCGAGGAAAGTATTTTTTGAAGGAGTTGAAAAAAAGTACAAAGTAAAAAAAAGGAGGGGTGGGTGAAGGCTAGACAAATGAAAGAACGAAGAAAAAAATCTGGTTGCTTTAAGATTTTTGATTTTCAGATGTATCACTATCAACAGTTGCCCAGAAAGAACTGTGATCCTTCATTTTAATTGAATAATTTTCCATCCATCTTTTCTTCATAGATAAGGAAACAATACTGAGACATGCGATTGAATTGTAAGCATCTCCCTGCATCCTGTATATCCATGGTTTAAGTTGAAAATCTAGGTCACAAAGGAAAACTTCTAGAGAGGAGTCCCCTGACTCACTAAACATACTTCTATTGAGAGGTGTCCCTTTCTAGGCCTTTTGAAAATAAATTGACGGCAAACATGGAATTTACAGCTCTGGCTACAAGCCTGAAGGTAAATTTACATTACTCTAGGGAGCAGTGCAGTGTTTGGCAGGGGCCTATAGGACAAATGGTACCACTGTAGGGCTGGAGGAAGTGCCGGCAGAGGCTACTGCCCCTGGGAATTACCTAGAGTGCTCTTATGGGAACTCATCGGGTTCATTTGGAACCTGCTTTAAAGTTCCTTGACAAAAATGACAATGACAGTGGTGGCAGCTGTTTCTACTGTTATTTTGTACCCTGAGAAGCAGTAGTTGGAAACATAGGTACTTAGAGGGGCCAGGCAGAAACACATTCACATGAAGCAGGCCATGGTTAAGAGTACTAAGAGCTGCAAAGATACAGATGTAGGGATCCAAAGGGGCACGTGCACCCCAATGTTTACAGCAGCAATGTCCACAATAGCCAAACTACGGAAAGAGCCAAGATGTCCATCAACAGATGAATGGATAAAGAAGATGTGGTGTATATATATATATGTATATGTGTATGTATCTGTGTGTATATGTGTGTGTGTGTGTGTGTATAATGGAATATTATGCAGCCATCAAAAAAACCCAAAATCTTGCCATTTGCAACAACGTGGATGGAACTAGAGGGTATTATGCTAAGTGAAATAAGTCAATCAGAGAAAGACAAGTATCATATGATCTCACTGATATGAGGAATTCTTAATCTCAGGAAACAAACTGAGGGTTGCTGGAGTGGTGGGGGTGGGAGGGATGGGGTGGCTGGGGGATAGACATTGGGGAGGGTATGTGCTATGGTGAGCACTGTGAATTGTGTAAGACTGATGAATCACAGACCTGTACCTCTGAAACAAATAATACATTATATGTTAAAAAAAAAAGATAGTAGGAAGGGAAAAATGAAGGGGGGGAATCGGAGGGGGAGACGAACCATGAGAGACTGTGGACTCTGAGAAACAAACTGAGGGTTCTAGAGGGGAGGGCTGTGGGGGGATGGGTTAGCCTGGTGATGGGTATTAAAGAGGGCCCATATTGAATAGGGCACTGGGTGTTATACGCAAACAATGAATCATGGAACATTACATCAAAAACTAATGATGTAATGTATGGTGATTAACATAACATAATAAAATAAAATAAAAAGAAGAGCTAAAATACAAAAAACAAAAAAGCAGTACTAAGAGCTGCAGAAAACCATAGAGCATGGGTTCAGTCTGAAAGCTCACAAATCTACATCTGCTAACCAGGTCATCTTCCCCACCCTCCCTGTCTGATTCTCAGGTGCAGGAATGATGGAGAAAATAACATGATCATGTTAGGAATCCTAAACCATCCAAATCACACTGCACCCAGACCATTACTTTGTAAATTCTGAGGCCAAATGAAGATGACATGCATTCCTAGGTTTTCTTCTTCCTCTCTTCTTTCTATCCCCATATTTTCACTTATCTCTTAAATCAGCATATTAAGACCTAGTTATGAACATCCACCACATGCAGGTAGGCACTGTATGAATCTCTAAAGAATGAAATAGAGTCTCTGACCTTGGGGAAATTTAGAATGTCCTAGAGAAGGCAAGAAATAAACAAGAGAAAAAGCAATATGGAATACATAACCCAAGAGTTTTCTCCAGGTGGTTAGCAAATGTGTTACTATGACTCCAGAGGAATTACAGATCAAAGTGAATTGAACTGCAGTGCTCTCAAATTTCTTGAACAAGATGTGACTTGAAAGCCTTGAAAAGGAAGTAAGATTAACTAGTCAGAGGGGAAAGGATAGGAGAGGAGAGTTTCGGTGATAGGTACAGAGTGTGCAGAGGAATACAAGTAGGTCAAGCTTTTATCTTTCCTTTGACCCAAACTCTAAGTTACCAAAGATGACTGGAAAATAACTGGAAAGTGTCGGAGGAGACATTGTCCTGACTGAATGGAGAGAATCTTTTCTTGTCCTTGTATTATGGAAAGTCCTCATGAGTGTGTGTTGCTCATTGTCGATCCTGGATTACTAAATGCTTTGTGGCCCTGGCCTGGGATTATGCCAAGGAAAGCACGACCTCTACCTTCTGGAGGAGGGATTGAGTCTTCTACGGGATATCAGGTAGCATAACCTTTGACTGAAAATAACAGAAAACACAATTCAAAATGGCTTAAACAGTAAAGAACCACATCATCTCATGTAACAAGATGTACAGAGGTTGGGAATATTCTCCAGGGTTGGTTAATGCAGGGACCTGACAACATCATTGAGACCGAGGTTCTCCCCAGTTTTCCTCTCTGCCATGCTCTGAGCATGTTACCTTTGTCCTCAGATTAGCTCTCTTGATGCCTCCAAGATGGTTACAGCAATCCCAGGTGTCCCATCAAGACATGAAAAAGTCCCATGATGGAAGATAACATCTCCTCTGTGCGTTTTTTTAAAAGTGAGGAAATATTTCTCATAAAACCTCCAATAGACCTTCCCTAATGTATATTTGCTAAAATTGGGTCATATGTCCCTTTAAAAACCAATCATTGTTCGGAGAACTGTGGCTGCTACCAGACTAATCAGGATTTATCTCTGAGCCACATGGGAGGAGAGAGGGACACCAGACAAACAAAGGCTCCGTTAGGAGAAAAGAAAAAGAAAAGAAGGAGGAGGTGGAGATAGAGGAGGAGGAGAAGGAAGAGGAGGAGTCCGCTAGGTAGATGTAGCTTTCAAATCTGTCCCCAACTTCTTTGATACTCTTCCTGTTTCAAGAAGTTGAACCTAATTCTCCTCTCCTTGAGCACTGCACCACCCGAGCAACCAAAGGAGGGGCCCACGGAGCAAGGAAGCGAGGCCCCCTGCCAACAGCCAGGTGAGTACAACAGCTTGGACGTGGGTCCTCCACGCCTGTCAAGCCTTCAGATGCCTGCAGCCCGCCCCCCACCCCGGCCCCCGACAGCCTGACTGCAAGTAAATGGGACACCCTGAGCCAGGACTACCCAGGCCCGCCTCTTGAATTTCTACCCACACAAATTGCGAGACAGTAAGTGTTTGTTGTTTGATACCACTAAGTTTGAGGTAATCTGTAACTTACAGGTAACCAGTCATGGCGGGTATTTCTTCGGGTAAGTGGAGTATTCATTTTGTGCATGGAAATCACACCCTGTCTTCAGAATGTTTGACTGAAGGGAGAAAAGACTGCCTTGAGCCATTGGATGAAGTGGAAAGTATTTGGATCTAGAAATCCATAGAATTCTGGCCTTGCCTCTGTCACTAAGAAACCTTAGAAGTCATTTTACTTCTCTTGATCTTGTGCTCATTATCTCTAACTGAAGGAACCGGGCTAACTGCTCTCTGATGCCTCGTCCAGCCCTCGAACGTCATGTGTGAAATGCTTGCATTTTACTGTTTTAGGTTGTATGGCCCAGCATTAAGAACCCCAGATCCAGAATTAGGCACCTTGGATTTAAATCCTGGTACAGTCACTTGTGAAATAATTGTTCTCGGATGAATGATGTTACCATCTGAAGCCTCAATTTCCACACAGGTTGATTGAAGGGATTAAATAAGAGAAGGCAGGTAAAGCTCCTAGCATGTGGTAGCACTTAGTAAGTACTCAGTAAGTGCAGACAATTGTTTTCTCTATTAGACCAGCACATTTTTAAAACAAACTTTTGAAATGACAGAGTTGTGTTTTTTATGTACTTTATAGATAGTTTATAATCCAGATGTGAAGTGCACTGTATAGAAACTTGGAGCATACTTTTATTATTTTTAAAAGAATAGAAATTTACATATGGGGTATTGCCTTATAATTTACTGCTGGATCATGAAGTCAACTCCAAATTACAATCTCATCCCTATAGGAAAGTACATTCTGCTATAGAATAGCAGAAAATAGAATGATAGAAATAGAATGATCTATTTTTATAGATGTTTCTAGGAATGCTTCACAGTGGAAAGTTAGGTGGGCCATACTTCCTTGACTCTACCACACAGCAAAGCCTGTGGTTGGTACTCCATTTTATTTGCTTAAGCTGGAGTTTTTATTAGTATCAAGATTAATAAAACTCTGAGTCAGTTTCTGCTCATGCCTTGGGGTCCGCCCATTAATAATTAAGTTCCTTGTGCACTAGGCGCTCTGGGCTTGCTTCTGCCGGTTTGGAAATCTCTTTTCTCAGGTCTCCCTGATTTGAGCTGCTGGCTGGATGGACAATCAGCAGCCCTCTGGCAGATTGCTGCCTTCCTTGTTCCTATCCAGAACACTAAGCTCCCGTTGGCCCAGGTCAGTTTTCTGGGACACATTTCCAAAATCAATACCTGATGTCTCTGTTTGCTCTGGCACCTGCTGTTAACTCGGGCAGTGGCAAACGGGGTTAAAAATTCTGAGCTTTCCATCTTCCTGTTATATAGCCAGGGTCACCTGAGGCTCCAGACAAACTCTCCAGCTGGAAGCACAGAGTATTCTGGGCAGAATTCCTTGCCATTGGGCATGTGCTGGGCCTGGCAATCAAGGGTCAAGTAGGAGTCCAGTTTCCTATACTTTTTGGTTTTGAATTTTCTAATAAAGTTTTGTTTTATGGGTTAAGGTTTAAAAATGCAAAATAATTTCTGTTGTTTCTTTTCTCTATAATTTTTTGCTGTCATTAATTCCGTTAGAGCCACAAAACTGTCAGCCAGAAGCCTATTGTTCTACTATCCATCTTAATGGGACTATACTCTAAACACCCTTGATTTACCTTATTGTAATCTGGAAGCATGAACTACTTGATCAAATTTCTATCTTCAACCAGTTTATTGCTGCTATTCTCTTGTCCTTATTCTTCCTGCCTTAGGTTTCCATACTAGAATCCCGATTTTTATACAACAGTATCTAGGTGGTGCTTCGGCATTCCCTTCATTATTTTAGATGCCCACCTGCCTCAGGATCTGCACCTGCTTGTTTATCTTACATCTTTTACATACCATTTCTCTTTTATCAGGCAAAACCATGCTCTTTACGGGAAAACATGCCCTGTGCTTTACATATATTGACAGTTTCCAAATCCTGACATCTAGTCTCCTAATCTCAGTGTTGCATAGTTTTTAGGAAATTCAGAAACAGACTTGTTTGTATAAAGAATGAATCTGTTTTCTGTGATATTCAGGAAATTTAAAACCATAGACCTTGAGATTCCCTTATTGTAACTGTATTCAAATTTAATATTTGACACAATCAACAGAGTGAAAAAGCAAATGATGGAATGGGAGAAAATATTTCCAAATCATATATCTGGTAAGGGGTTAATATCTAAAATATATCAAGAAGTACAACTCAACAACAGCAATAAACAAGTCACCCAATTTAAAAATGGGCAAAGAACTTGAATGGGCCTTTCTCCAAAGATGATATACGAATGGCCAACAACTATATGAAAGATGCTCAACATCATTAATCATTAGGGAAATGCAAATCAAAATCACAATGATCTATCCCCTTTACCCATTAGGATGGCTGCTATAAAAAAAAAACCCAGAAAATATCAAGTATTGGCAAGGGTGTGGAGAAACTGGAACTCTTTTGTACCATTGGGTATGTAAAATGATACAGTCACTATGGAAAACAGTGTGGTGTTTCCTCCAAAAATTAAAAATAGAAGTACTCCAGCAAGTATGTGTGTATATGGAGATATATATATATATATAGAGAGAGAGAGAGAGAGAGAAAGAGAGACACATACACACACACACATATATATGTATCCAAAATAATTGAAAACAGGATCTCAAAGAGATATTTGCACACCTACGTTTATAGCAGCACTAGTCACAATACCTAAGGGACGAAGCAACCCAAGTGTCCATTAAGAGATGAATGGATACACAAAATGTGGTCTTTACATCCAATGGAACATTACTCAGCCTTAAAAGGGAAGGAAATTCTGACACATGCCACAACATGGATGAACTTTGAGGATATGATGCTAAGTGAAAGAAGCCAGTAACAAAAAGACAAATACTGTATGATTCTAGTATATGAGGTATCTAAAATAGTCATATTCATAAAAACAGAAAGTAGAATGGTGAAGCCAGGGGCTGGGGGAGGGGAAATGGGGAGCTGTTGTTTAGTAGGTATAAAGTTTCAGTTTTGCAAGACAAAAAAGTTCTGGACATTGGTTACACAACAATGTGAATACACTTACTGAACTGTGCACTTAGAAATGGTTAAAATGATAAATTTTATATTATGTGGTTTTTACTACAATAGAAAATTGATATCTGTGTTTCGCATATCTGCAGTGCATAATATGCATAAATTTTTTCTTAGGAATGTCATGTCTTAGTGGGGGTCATATCTACTTATCTAGCTTTATAGCCAAACGAACTTGGCCCTCCACTCCTAACCAGTATCTCAGCCAAGACAGGCATAAGATAAGATACCAACACCCAAAAGTAGCTAATTATTGATGATGACCTTGTGGCACTAAATATGTATTTTTATTGAATACCACTCAGTGGGGAATTATAAGAGTTACTTCCCCCTTTTTTCCTTTGAGCTAGGGAAATGGGGCTGGCCAAGGAAGAATAAAGCTCTGAAGGGGTGGAGCATTGTTGGGCCTCTGTATTGTGTAGTTTTCATGGTGGGCATTTCTAAGTGTACAAGATGCACGTGTGCCATGCTTGCCAGCCCAGCGTAGAGGCTATATGGCTATATGGCTGACCACTAGCGGGAAGAGGAGGAAGACTGTTTCTTGCCTGCAGAGCCCTTCAAAATGGGGTATATATAGAGAGGTTCAGCAGATGCATGGGCAGGAAAAGTATGCTTTGCAAAGGGAACCATAGAGTAGTCATGTGGAAGTGTGAAACACTGGGTGGTATTTAGTGAACATACGAGGACCAGGAGTGAATTTCAAAGGATGAGTGATGGGAATGAATACACCTTGGTCTTTTTTATATCCACAGTTCTTGACAATAAGTTCTGTTGAACTGAACTAGTCTCAAGAACTTGAAAATATTTAGATGTGTATGTGTTGGGTTGAAGAGGAAAATGTTGGGAGGGTTTATAAATACACACACGTATACATACAAAAAGAAAGATTATTAGCTAAAGAAAAATCTAAACACTATAGTCTGCTAAGCTAACTCACCTAGTGAGAAGTCTGTTGGTAATTATTTTTCCAAATCACATTCATGTCCCTTTGTTTCTTCTAAGACACTAATATCAATTTTTCATAGGACTCTCAGGTCATTTGAAAGGCACAGTAAGTATTTCAATGAAACAAAAGGCACTACAGCAATGCCAAGAGCTTCTACCGTATTAGGCTACAGCAAAAGCATCAAGAGCAAAGGTTAGGGGTTATAATGGGAAAGGAGTTTTCTTTCCAGAAGAACTGAGAGAAGTAATTGTCTTCATAACCTGATCATTTGGACTCAGAAGAACACATGCCAGGAAAAGGTCAAGAGGGTTGAAGATGAAAGCCAAACAGAAAGGTATAAGGAAATAGCTGCTTGCCCCACAAGGAGCATCTGCTGTACCAGCTGCCTCCCCTCCTGCCTTACAGGCGGTCCTCCAGAACTACCCAGTTCAGGGGGCTCAAGGGCCCCTGATGAATGTTCCTTACTTTTTAAAAAAGATTTTATTTATTCATTTGACAGAGAGAGAGAGTGACAGAGGGAACACAAGCAGGGGGAGTGGGAGAGGGAGAAGCAGACTCCCCGCTGAGCAGGGAGCCCAATGCGGGGCTTGATCCCATGACCCTGGGATCATGACCTGAGCCGAAGGCAGACACTTAACCAACTGAGCCACCCAGGAGTCCCTGTTGAGTACATTTAATTTAAAAAATTTAAAGGGAAAATTACAGTAATTTTATATCTAAAATAATTTAATAATGGTATTTCTAGAATTAATCTATTCTCTTTAAAAATACTGGTTCTTATTAATGCCTATTAATACTCTTTTAAAATTACTATTCCTTTTTAAAAAGATTTTATTTATTTATTTGAGAGAGAAAGAGAGAGAGAGAGATCATAGCAGGGGAGAGGGGCAGAGGGAGAAGTGGACTCCCCACTGAGCAGGGAGTCCAATGCGGGGCTCGATTCCAGGACCCTGGGATCATGACCTGAGCCGAAGGCAGATGCTTAACTGACTGAGCCACTCAGGTGCCCCCCCTGATGAATTTTACAGGCCTTAAAGAACCATCTCCGTGTGTGTGTGTGTGTGTGTGTGTGTATGTGTTGGTACCAGGGCTACCAGAGTGGACATTCTCCTGACTCGTGGAATCTGTGCCACTCACCATTTCTCAATCCTCCAGTAAGTGCTCGGAAGCCATTATAGCACCCCCAACTCCACACTTCGGGAGAAAGTGTTGGTCTAAAATAAGGGGATAGACATCTCCGTGATGCTTGCAGAAGCCATCAATGAAACCCCAATGGAGAGTGTTTCTGTTTAGCCATGACCCTTCTAACAGAATAACTTCTGAGAGTTTTTAAAAATAAAATCAACCCCACCTTTTACCTCTCTTCCCACCAGTCCTCCTAGCTGATAATCTGATAAACATTCTGCAGGAGATCCAGCCTGTTCCAACATAGCTGTCCACTTCTCTCCTTCACATCAGGTATGTAAGGTTTATCTTAAGTTGAGAAAACTCAGATTGAGATTAAGTGCTGGAATTCCTTCTTGCAATGCCTCATTTTGGCTTCTCCACTGTTTCTGTGAGCCTCACGGCTTCCCTGCAGTGCGGTTGTTGCAAATTTTAGACTTTTGAGGGTGTCGCACAGGGGGGTTTGAATTGGATTGGGGGAACTTAAAATAGTTTCCATGGGCATGTTCCCACTTTTTCTTTGTTGAAAGAACTAGCAGCATATTTGTGCATGTCGAGTCAGAAAGCAAAGACAGAATCATTTATAATTGTTCTTGTTGCTCTTTTTTTTTTTTTTAAAGATTTTATTTATTTATTTGACAGAGAGAGACACGAGAGAGGGAACACAAGCAGGGGGGAGTGGGAGAGGGAGAAGCAGACTCCCCGCTGAGCAGGGAGCCCAATGCGGGACTCGATCCCATGACCCTGGAATCATGACCTGAGCTGAAGTCAGACACTTAAAGACTGAGCCACCCAGGCGCTCCTGTTGCTCTTGATCACATAGTAAATGTGGCAAAACAGAGGATGTTGACAAGACGTAATCATTTTGTGTCTCCTATTGGTCCATAATTCTCTGGAAGCAATGTCTGTGTTCAATTCATTTTTGGCATCTTACAAAATTATTTAAATTATCAAATTATAAAAAAATATATGAACTAGGTAAATAATATCAATAAGAAATAATAAGCCCTGGGTATCCTAAGGTTGTTAGCTTTTACCCAATATTGTGCAAGGCAGTTCCTAGTGAGAACTATCCCCACTGGGATATTATTTTCATAAACTTGCCTATCTGACTCTCAACATTGGAAGAAAAGGATCTGATAATCAGAAGTGTTAACCCTCTCTGAAAAATGTTAAAGAATTATTCTGAATTGTCTTCTGTATTCAGCAAGCTGTTTTGAGAAGCAAGTTGTATTTCTCAATCTGAAAGAAAATTCGGCATTACACACTAGCCTTTGGGAGTGAACATCTACTGATCTCTTGGCTCAACAGCAGTGGGTCAGGAATTTTGAGCTGCTTTTCCAGGAGCAGTAATGGATTTGCATAGATCCATCTACATTCCCACACTCATACATTTCCCCATCACCATTGTGCTAAACAATTAATTAAAAGCATTTTGAGGCAGGGCGCCTGGGTGGCCCAGTCGGTGAGCACCTGACTTTTGGTTTTGGCTCAGATCATGATCTCAGGGTCATGAGATCCAACCCTACATGGGGCTCTGTGCTCAGTGTGGAGTCTACTTGGGATTCTTTCCCTCCCCCTCCCTCTCTTCCCTTCCCCTGCATTCATGCGTGGGCGCTCTCTCTCTCTCTCTCATAAATAAATAAATAAATAAATAAATAAATAAATAAATAAATAAATA
>NW_023270454.1:39755064-39800064 GCF_011800145.1 Mirounga leonina
ATAAATAAATAAATAAATAAATAAATAAATAAATAAATAAATAAATAACATCTTTTTTTTAAAGAAAAAGCATTTTGAGGCAATGGCTGGACTTAGGGGTACCCCCTGGGCAGTTAGACAAGATCAATATAATTCACCTTTCTGACAATTGAACTTGTAGTCATGACCTCATCAGCCTCATGTTCTAGCAAATAATGTCCTTTATATAAATGCATAGTACATTCCTTACCTTTCCATGAAATGACGTATATGAAAGGATACGCAAATATATGTCATGCAAAGATTTAAGCGTGTGTTTGAGCATGTATGTATAATAGCAATTTCCATGACTGTATCTAAATTTTGGTAATTTGATTTGTTCTAAAAACTTCTTGGTTCTTAACCACATGTCCATCAATGACTCTCTTAAACAGAGACTCAGTCCTTTGAGGAGGCCAGAACAACAGTCCTCTCTTCCATTAATGCTTCTCTAAGGCTATCAGCTCCCTGCCCTGAGCTCCCCTTCCCAGACTCCTTCTTTCTTCCCTCCCTCTTTTTTCCCTCCCTCTATCTCTACTTTCCTCCCTTTCTTTCTTCCTTCTTTCCTCCCAGCACAAATAGTGTTGAACCACTGTTGTAGTCACTGACTATAGGGTGAACAAAATCCCTGAGAGAGGAAATGGTGAGATTAACCAGTCTATTCCAGTCTCATTGAGTAGACAACAAATACCCGAAGAAGGTGAAGAAGTAAGCCCCAAAGCAGAGTCCTTGTATTGAAAGCCAAAACTGAATGGCCCTTTAGAATAAATGGCAGACCCTCTTACTTGGCTCTGTGGTGCTCAGTGAGTCAGTTATGCATCGAGAAGTATCCAGTGACCTATCTTTGGCAGAAAGACAAAAAATGGAAATCTGAGTCTACCCCTTCTTCCCCTGATTGAATCCTCAAAGACAATGGTGAAGACTGTGGAGTCATCTCCACAGAAAGAATTTATCAGACAAGGAGGTGAGATGAGTCCTATAGACATGGGTCTAAAGCCTGAATAGCCCTCCCTTTCACACAGCATCCAACAAAACTCAAGGGTGAAATTAAATTCTTTCATACAGGAAATAGTCTTACTTGGCACCAGGCACAAGTATCTTAAACAAGTTCTCAATATTTCAACCAAAAAAGAACAGTGTAGAGAGGGAGAAAGAGAGAAAACTTGAACAGAATCTACAGAGGAGAATGTAGGTTTTCCTGAGCAAGTCCAGATATGCCCACAGCAACCAGAGAAACTCAGATGAGGGCCACAGATGAGGTCTGTTTGCCTGCATGGGCCAGATGTGCAGATGTTAGCAAGCGAGCCCCTCTAGGAGAAGGAAGGCAACCATACCACTGCTGCCATCAATATTTAATATTTAACAACATTGGTGAATGACTACTGTATTCTAAATCCTGTGATAAATGCTATAAATGCAAACATAAATAAAACACAGTTCTTGTCAGGTTTGGATGAGCTCGGCCACCACACATTTATATAGTTCCCCACCAAACTGCACTGAATACCTTTAACTACCCATCTTTGGTTTAGTCCACTTAGAGCTATGTCATCGCAAATTAGAATAGTAGAAGGTATAATGTCTGTGTCAGATATATATAACCTGAATGGAAGATAGAATCCAGAAAAAGTGGGTCTTACATCCCAAAGGTCTGATTATTTTATAAATAACAAAGGGCAAGAAAGCCTCTATTATATTTTTGCTTGGCCTCAACATGAATATCATAGTGAATATTTTAAGTCAATATGTGAATGTCCAGTGCAGTTATCACCTTGAATCAGGAAGAGGGCTGATAACCATGTGTTCTGGGAAGAATGTCCTTTTGGACCCAACAGTAGCTTTCTTGATCCACTTCTACTTCAGAGCACCCATTTCCCAGCAAAGGCCAGAATCAAATCTCATAACCAGAACACAGCCAAAGAAGGAAGTCAAAAGACTTTCTACTTTTGCACACATGCCAGATGATATTCATGGCCTTTGGGGAGAAAAAACACTTCCTATTCCTTGTGGGTTCACTGCCTGGAACTCTATAAATTAGATGGACAAAAGACAGATTAACAAGAGAAAAATAGAAGTTTATTAACGTGTACATCATGTATACACATAGGAATATTTGGCAATGAGTAACTCAAAGGGGTGGTTAGAACTTGTGCTTATATAGCATCTTAACAATTTTAGAGAACTGACAAGACAAAGGAAAAGACAGACATTTTTAGAGAACTGACAAGACAAAGGAAAACAACTTTGTTTCTCAGATGGCAAATTGTAGGAAGCTAAATATATGGGTGAACTAATGGAAGGACTGGTTAGGAAGATTTGTAGATTCCTCTGGCGCTATCTCTGGACTGATAAATGCCTAGAGTTGTCTCTGGTGATTAACTTCTGTCCTTCTTAATAGAGAAGGTAAAGGGGACACATTTATAAATTTACATCACACTTTTAGGTAAATAGAAGGGAGACAGAGCTTTTTTTTGGTATCTCCTTCTTGACTGCTTTCAGCTCAAAATAATCCTTATACCAAAGTGGCATATTCTGGATGGCACATTGTGCTATCCTTTATATTGTCATACTCCTACAATTATGACCTCATGACCAACTGAGTAGTTTTCCCACCTCAACAAAGAATTCAACCCATTTGTAAATATATTTGCTGAGTTCTGGGTTTCCAATACTTGCAAACAACACAAACCAAAAACACCATCTTGCCTAAATTTCCAGCACACCAGCAAGTAACAAGGAGCTGTGTACATTCACCTAATTATAGTCAAGTCTTGATTATTGCACTAAATGGACTAGTTCTGTGAGTAACCTTAAATGGCATGTCTAAAACTATTCCTATTTGACTTCAAAATATGTTCTGGAGTGAATAGCACTTGACAATAGAACTAGCTGATATTCTAGTAACAAATTCTATTTGAATTTATTTCAAAGATAGCAGTGAATATTTACTAGGAAGATCTGATTCCAAAACTTCTTAGTTTCCCAAACTCTCTTGATCAACCCTTCCCAATACTCTATTCTGTGTTCTCTCACTGAATGTTGAATTGCTTTTCCTGAAACTTTTCTAGAATAAGGGGTACAGTGAAGTACTTGGGTATCAGAATTCCCCCACCTATGAAATAAATAGAAGAAAATTAGATATTGACCAGCAAAACATCTGCTGTCAGCAGTGAGAACCAATATAAACTAACAATGACCGTTTCTGATAGGCTAACAGAAACAAAAGAAAAGAAAGTTTTCAAGATTTGTTCTGGTTTAGCAAAAAGGGATATAGAATCAGATAATCAGAAAGTGCCTTGCTTTATTTTTTTTTAAATTTAATTTTATTATGTTATGTTAGTCACCATGCATTACATCATTAGTTTTTGATGCAGTGTTCCATGATTCATTGTTTGTGTATAACACCCAGTGCTCCATTCAATATGTGCCCTCCTTAATACCCATCACCGGGCTAACCCATCCCCCCACCCCTCTCCCCTCTAAAACCTTCAGTTTGTTTCTCAGAGTCCATAGTCTCTCATGGTTCATCTCCCCCTCTGATTCCACCCCCCTTCATTTTTCCCTTCCTACTATCTTTTTTTTTTTAAAACATATAATGTATTATTTGTTTCAGAGGTACAGGTCTGTAATTCATCAGTCTTACACAATTCACAGCGCTCACCATAGCACATACCCTCCCCAGTGTCTATCCCCCAGCCACCCCATCCCTCCCACCCCCCACCACTCCAGCAACCCTCAGTTTGTTTCCTGAGATTAAGAATTCCTCATATCAGTGAGATCATATGATACTTGTCTTTCTCTGATTGACTTATTCTGCTTAGCATAATACCCTCTAGTTCCATCCACATCGGTGCAAATGGCAAGATTTTGTGGTTTTTGATGGCTGCATAGTATTCCATTGTATATATACACCACATCGTCTTTATTCATTCATCATGTTGTTGGACATCTTGGCTCTTTCCAAAGTTTGGCTATTGTGGACATTGCTGCTATAAACACCGGGGTGCACGTACCCCTTCGGATCACTACATTTGTATCTTTGGGGTAAATACCCAGTAGTGCCTTGCTTTATATTAGCTGTCTGACTTTGGGCAAGTTACCTAAGCTCTCTGATCTTCAGGTTTTTTTCCCTTCTATAAAATAGGAAGAATAATTCCCACTTTTGCACACTGTTGTGATGATTAGACATCTCTAATAAATTACCTCGTTTGGTGACAATGAGCAATAGCTCCTAGAACAGCACATAGTAAGCATTCAGTAAATACTTACTGAATGAATGGCAGCTATAACAACAACAACAAGATAATATATAATAATAATATGTAAAGGAAGAAGAATATATAAAATAAAATTATTATAACTCTTACATTTTTATTCAATTCAAAACTAACCTGGGTGACTGCCATTTGGAGCAGAGGACACTAAAAGACAAATAACTTTATTTTAATACTCAGAGGATTAATTCCAACCTCTGCAGGAGAAATAGATTATCCAAAATTGTGGTGTTTAATAGTTATTGCTGAAAGAATTGGAATTTTTAAAGAATTCCAGGAAACCAGAGGCTTCTAGGTAATACATTAATCATGGGTAAAGGAATCACCATTCTCTGATGTGAAGTTGATTCTCTAATGTTAAAATAAGGTCGTAGACTTTCCATTACCTTAACTCAAACTGACCTCTTCTAATGAGAAAGCCAAGTATGACTCAGGGAAACCCTGAAGGCTTGGCTAGTGAGAAAGTGTCTCTTTCCGCTGTTGATGTAGATCTCTTGTATGAATTTGAACTTCTAGCTGCTTTACTCTGCTCTGGGTCTGCTTCCTAAAAAAAATATTATTCTTTGGCCTTTTCTTTATTCCAATCTTAATTTCATTTGGGTATTTACTGCTTACTTCCCTGAGGTTTATGTAACCAGCATGGTGTACATATGTGTACCTCGGCATGTTTTAGTCTCTTGATTTTTCTATTTAATAGACTGCATGTTACTTCTACTCCTTATATAGAATTGGGGTGACCCTCAGCCCAGCGCAGAGTACCATGAGCTTGTCCTAATCTATTATCTGAGTGTAATCTTTGAGCTTCCTCATGACAATAATTGCTAGTCCAGAGATCCATCTTTCTTCTTCTAATAGACCTCTTCATTAGGCATTCGGAAGTCCCACCATGCACAGGAGTGACTTGAGAAGGCAGGTCAAGTTGAAGCTACACTAAGGTCTGTGGCACAGGAGCTTTGACTGCTACATGGAAGCTCACCTTAGAGAGTCACAGCCAAAAGGTAGAACTGGGGAAGTCCTTGATTGTAGTAACCAAGGGCCGTGGAGTGCCCTATGGATCAGGGTTACAGTAGAGAGGTTTTCAATCAAACTAGCCTGGACCCACCTACTTAAAGCTCTTTTACTTCTCTATTGCTTCATAGAGCTGAGTCTTCACAAGTTCTGGCTCCAGAGAAACAGTGTACTAAAAGCTGAGAGATCTGGAGTGAGAGGCATCTCCGAACACTTGTGTTGAACCTTCTGTGACCAAAGCAAGATGTTAAAGAGATGTCCACACCCTAGAAGCTATCTCCAGAGCAGTACTCAGCTCACTGGGGGAGGCACTGTTTTCTACTCCTATCACTGCTCTCGGTTCAAAATCAAGGCCTTTCACAGCAGTTCCTATAGGGAAAGGCCATTCCCTGCATCTCATCCATTACAGGACCCTCATGTCCTGAGATTTCTGATCCTGAAGATCTCTGGGCGATTAAACTTCTTTGGTTCATGCAGAGTCACTTCTCAGAATGCAGCATGGCCCCAAGAATGTTGGCCAAAAAGGAAGTTCCCACCTTTTTCTGCAGGGATGGCCTTATAACTTTTCAAAGACACTTAAAACATCGGAGTTCTGGTTACACTCTTCTCCCAGAATAACATCCAGCTCACCCTGCACTTAAATGACTCAGTAAGGCCACTTAAGTGACCCTTCTCAAAACAAGGAAAATCTTTTCAAAGTCACACTGCCCATCAAGACAATGGAGTCTATTCACACCACACTTACGTAAGTGAGGAGACCACTTAAGTGATTCTTCTCCAAACAATAGTGATCTGTTTCACTGCATTTTTTGCCCCACGTTCATTATATGCTAAAACAGATGCCAACTTCTGTCTTTGAAAATGCTCAGATTATTTGCAAAATGAGGCATCAGTTTGGTAGGGTGACCATCACAGATGTCCTGATGCTCTGTTGC
Organism: Mirounga leonina; assembly: GCF_011800145.1. Classification (NCBI taxonomy): domain Eukaryota; kingdom Metazoa; phylum Chordata; class Mammalia; order Carnivora; family Phocidae; genus Mirounga; species Mirounga leonina. Next base: position 39,761,300 of record NW_023270454.1, read on the forward strand.
TTTACTTCTCACTTGCATTCTGTATGTTAGCTTCTAAATATACCTATGCCTTTACCTTCAATCAGTAAAAATGACAGCATGTTTAAATATATGAATATGTATTTATACACACACGCGCGCACACACACACAATGTTGATATCTATATCTCACTGCAAAAATCTAAACTGTAGCTTCCTCTTGCTTTCAAAAGTTGCCTGAAAACCATGATCTTAACTGTATTTGATAGAATATATTTTAGGAGTAAAGCTATATGTCAGCTTAAGAGTTAATGTTATGATATATTTATCTAAGTTCCACATGCTAAGGAAACTTCAATCATATTTTACTTTATTTTGTTAAATATTTATTTATTTATTTTGGAGAGAGAGAAAACATGAGCAGGGGGAGGGGCAGCAGGATAGAATACCCAAGCAGACTCCCCACTGAGCATGGAGCCCGACACAGGACTCGCTCCCACAACCCACAAGATCATGACTTGAGCAGAAACCAAGAGTTGGACACTCAACCAGCTGAGCTACCCAGATGCCCCTCAATCATATTTTAATAGAAAGTTGGGGGTTATGGTAGAATCCCACCATAATATGACAGGTAGGGTCCAAAAAGGCTTACTATAGACTGTGTAACATACAGAGTTGCATTACCTTGAGGTAATAAAATTACCTAGCCTGCCAGTCAGGAGTTATCTTAGGGAATTCTTAGTGTGATCCAAATCCATCCAGATCCTTGCAGCATTTTGGATACCCCTGGTGCGATCCCACCCCTGACGGCTCCAACAAGCCTAAATACCAGTGAGGATGGTTCTGGGTCTCACGCTGGCTGGGATTTCCAGAACTGTGAAAGTGACTCCAGGAATTTCATTTTGTGGTGAAAGCTGTTCCATCAACCCAACTTGCGAGACTGAACCAATGGAATACTGCAGACCTATTCTCTGGATCTCTGCTTCCCAATTGGGATTGCCACCTGTTTGCCCATCAAACTTCATGTTCCCTTCCATAGTCTCAGCCTACTTCATACGATTTAGGAACATTAACCCACTTGCACTTGGAAATGGGGATTGGATCATAGGCAAAGGTGCATTGTCCTGGGGTGTGTTATGATGGGGTTTTACCCTACTATAGCCCTGTGTGCCTGTATTCCTCACCCATTTCCTAAGCTCCCACCTAAGAGCAGAGGCAAATAAATATTTTTTTTAAAGACTTTATTTATTTATTTGACAGAGAGATAGAGAGAGAGAGAACAAGTAGGCAGAGAGGCAGGCAGAGGGAGAGGGGGAAGCAGGCTTCCTGCGGAGCAGGGAGCCTGATGCGGGGCTCGATCCCAGGACCCCAGGATCATGACCTGAGCTGAAGGCAGCTGCTTAATCAACTGAGCCACCCAGGCGCCCCAGCAAATAAATATTTTTAAAGTCATTGTAGAGCTTCTTTTATTCCACAGTCCACAGTAATACATGTGATCCCACAATAAACCAATAATAGCAGGGCCAAGAATATATGTCAAGTGTGTGAGTCCCATGAATAATAACTTACACCTTTTGATGGCCAGTACAAACACTTAGCTTTAAAGAGGAATGGGTGGCCCCCTGCTCTTCAAAAGCTCCTGAAATCATTAAAGGAATGGCTTCTTAGAAGCCAAAGACAATTATAAAAAAAAAACAACAAACCTTTCGTAGAGTAAAGTTTTGAGCTGTGGCTGGCAGTACGGGGTTTTGTCTAGAGAGAGATTGCATTACACTATCACAGTCATAATTAGGCACAAAAATGTCGTATCTGTGCCAGTGGTGAAACTAGAATGTCTGGATGTCAATATAAATAGACATCAGGATACAATACAAGGGGTTGAAAATATCATTGAGATTGTGGGTGTTTTTTTGGCAAAATAAAGCCATTGAGCAAGCACGTATGTTATTCCAGTAAGCCACAGACTGCAAGAAATCAAAGCTTAAGTGCAGGATTTCATGTTCTCTCTTCAGTGAGGGGGGCAAAAAACAAGGGTACTTTCCAAGCCGGTAAACCAAACATTCGTTAGTTGGGAACACTTGATACATATCAGTCTAGGTGCAGCCACAGATTTGTCTCCAGGGACAGGGATGTGGGAAGAAAAATATGTGTTCCACGGCGAGGAGGTCCACGGCGAGGAGGTGACAAATGGAATTATTATCACAAACAGCCTGTTTAATTAAAGAGATATTGCTGCCCCCTCCTAAGAGCAAGATTTTCAAACTAAAGTGAGCTCAGAAATGACAGCAAATAGCTTATGGCTTTGTGAGGTTTTTGAAAGCAATTTTAAATGACGGTAGCTTTACAAAGAAGTTCTAAACGACTTTATCCACTTCGATGGCTCTCAACTACATGCTGGGCCTTGAGAGCCAGAAATGAGAACTGGGGGCTTCACTTCTTTATCACTGTTGAGACAGTTCTGTGTGTGATCAGCTTTAGGTACTGGCGAGAGGTTCAGGATGCATCTTCTTTGGCTCTGGTACTTGGCACCGTGCAGAACAGGGCATGTGCAGGGGCCCCCAGGGCTGGTGCATCATCACTAGCATCATGGCTCCCACCTCAGCGTTCCCAAAGCAACTCAGAGGAAAACAGTGCAGTAAGGATGCTTTGACCTGTTTTTCAGGGGTGTATACCCAACCAAAAAAAAAAGTCTCACTCTTTGTAAACAAACATATTACCTATAAATATATGAACCATTCTTACTAATACACAGTTTAAACTATCACTTTAAAGTAATTGTTCACAAAGTCTACTAATGAATGGCCTCCTGTGGCTTCTCCGACAGAATCATGACAAAGCACTGTTAAGTGCCCACGAGGGCCTGAAGCCAGCCCAGGGTTTTTCCCAGAGTTCTCCAAGAGAACTAGAGAATCAAAATAAACCAATGAGTTGCAATAATCAAATTTTAACACCCAAACTGCCTATGAATAAGTAACCCAACTGATATAACTGGATCCCAATTTACTAACTCTTCAAACTATCCTATTCAATTCAGCGAACTTTTTGCAGGTCCTCTAGGCCACCTGTTGTGCTTGGTGAACAACAGTATCAAACAAATATTCTTGGGTTAAAAAAAATTCTTGGGTTAAGCTATAGAATATTAATGTATCAGCTTAGGGATGTTCAGCCCACATTCCAGATGGGGCAATTATAGTTCATTCTGTTTTCTGTATCTTGAGATCAATAACCTACACCCTACTCATCAGCATACTGAGTGTCAGAAACAAATCTCTGGTGTTTAACAGTGTTGATTTGTATGATGAATGTTAAATGTTAGATATGGAACAAAGTTGGTGATTTATGAGGCACCTGGCTGACTCAGTCAGTGGAACATGCCTCTTGGTCTTGGGGTTGTGTGTGTTCAAGCCCTACACTGGGTGTAGAGATTACTTAAAAAAAATAAAATTAAGTAAAAGTTTTTTTAAAAGTATTTATGATACATGGATTAGTTGTAAATATTTTAGAGATTTTCTTCATTCTTGCCTAAATAGGGTATAAGAAGCAAAGACTTAGCCTTTACCCTTAGAGATAGAGCTCAAAGTTTGGCCTGTAAGTAATCTTGTGTCTAACTGTTGGTTATGAGTACTTCCAGTGGCCTGATGAATACCACCAGAGTAAAAGATTCCTGACTCTGGGGTGCTATGTCAGTCTCTAAGCAGGCAAGGTAGTTTTCAAAGGACTTAGGATGACAGAAAGCGGAGACTTTATTAAACTTACAGAATTGCATAAATGGTTTTGGACCTGCTTGTTAATCACTGTTTCACTAATAAATGTCTATATATGTGGCAGAATTTGTTGAGACTTGCTTTCATTATGACCTAGTAGCAAGGTAGAGGAGTAACCAACCCTCATCTACCTCAACTTCTACAATGGCTACTGTAATCTTCCAGAAAGAACCTAGGAATTGTATATGACCAAAATGACTTAGATCAATTGCAATACATAGGACCAACTTTCAAGGAAAACAGAGGCCTAACTATAAGCCTAATTGCCACTACCAGAGGCTACTAGAGTTCAAGAGACTGACCAATCAATAGCCATGATCCAAATAAAAGGTATATATAATATATAGACATTAGTCCACTAAACCATGGTCTTCAATGAAAGATACCAATTAGTCCACTAAATTTCCTTTAGCCAATAACTGAATGCATATCGCTTTTCTTTTACAGGAACATACATCTTGGGAAAATCCATATATTTCCTCATTCCCTAAGAGATAACGAACTTAAAAGTTCATAGAGAGGACAATCTTACAGTGTGTTGTGGGCCCAATGGTCAAAGTATCAGAGAGGATCTCTTGACGTCTCCCCTAAACTTTGTTACTGACAAAGAAATCGTTCTGAATGGCAAAGATAAAGGTAGAATCTCTTGTATATCAATGTTTAACTTTGGGTTTCTCCTCAGAAGATTTTGGTCTTAATCTGTATCTTTTGTTTGGCTTTTTTCCCAACCTTAGAGTTGGGTCACTGTAGTCCCGTGATGGGGGTTCTCCTGGCAGTTGCCCTTTGGAATAAATTGCTTGGTATAATTGTTAATAAGGAAATACAAGCCAAAATGGAACAATTTTATTAACACCAAAAATGTGGCCTTAGGTATACAAGTATAAGTCACCGTCCTTTGGCTGACTTGCCCTCTGGCTGCCATTGATGAAGCATCATGTCCTACCACAAGCTGTAATTTGCAGAACTGTAAACTTCACTTCCCTCCATTTCCTCCTTTTTACCCATCCCATCAACCACCACCAATTCTTAAATATAGAGCTGTCCTTTTTGGTCATAGTTCATGGCTAGTTATAGCAAGACTCTCTTGATACACAGCCAGACTTTGATGATTTTTTTTAAAAGGTACCAGTTAAGAATACTGAAAGTTAAAAATAAATTTCTCTACAAGTTCAGAGTAAAATTCTCTCCTGCTTCCTTTCCCATGAATACTAAAATAAAATTATGAAGTCCCTTTATTTCCCATCCCCACAAAACTGTTTTGCTTCAAATAGCTCTTCTTCTTTATGTTTGAAATCAGTGAGCAATATTCATTTTTTATTTACTTTCTGAACACTTAGTCTATGGTGGGTATCTCACTGCATGAGTTTTTTAAAAAAAGGAGCTCACAAGTCTAGTGGAAGAGAGAGACTAGTATACAATTAATTACTAACTACCCAATGACACATGTGAGACTTTGGGACATCTAGGTCCCTCCCTAGAATGCAGCATAGTATGATGATTAAGATCACTGGCTTTGGAGACAAACCATTTTCCTTCAAATCCACCCCCATCATTTATTAGCTGTGTCTTGGGCAAATTAGATACTTTCTCTGAGCCTCAATCTCCACATCTGTAAAATGGAGCTAGTGTTAATTTTTCTTTATAGTGGATATAAAGCACTTAGCACAGTGTCTGGCACAAAGTAAGCTTATAATAAATATTAGCTGTTGTTCAGTACTGATCTTTCAAGGTCTGAGTCAAATGTGAAGGTCTTCATATACCAGCTAAATCCTAACTGTCCAATTTTATTTTTTGCAAATTAAAAAATTTACTTAAAAAATTAAATTTAAATTAAAATGAATATGCATATAGAACACTACAATATTGTATTATTTTTTAATTTAAAAATTATTTAATTACAAATACCTTAGCCTTTTAAATGATGTGGATTTCAAGAACAATACAATAGAATGATGCATAAGAAAACAAATTTAATCTGATGAAGCTCAGAGAGAGGTAATCGCTCTACAGAAGAAAAAGGCTGGATGCTTAGTTAAATATGGTAAATTGGGAGTTTATTTCTCTCCCAAGACTCTGCTAAAATGATAAGTGGGTTTTAAAGTTACGGAAATTCAGAAACAAATACAAATAAAACAGATGTCAAGGGGAGACATTGCAGATGAAAGAGCTAAATGTATTTTTGGAAGAAATAAATTAATCAAAGACTGGTGACCGACTTAGCTACAGTCTAAAGTACCTATAAAAGAGGCATCTGATTAAAAACAAACCAAAGCTCTGAGACTCTCCAAAGGACTTGAAGCTGCTTGGTATCACAGAGTACAAGAAAGAGGAATAATGAAAAATAGGGGTATGGGTTGAGTGTTTGAAAATGGAGCAGTGGGATTACCATGCAGACAGACCACTAGCTCTTGGTACTCCCTCAAAAGAGAATGAGGCCAAGGACCCAATGTAGGGGTTACTCCAACTGCCAAGCACATCAATCCAATTATATAATTGGGGAACGAGAATAGTGACCATCTGGTAGGCCAGTGGACCCTCTCTGTAAGCTAGACTTTGGCCAGAACCTAATTTATTACCTAACCTCCTTCCATGTGCCCTCCCAGGGGGGCCATCTTGATGCTTTGTGTCTCTGGATACCAATGTCAGCTTGGACCCTGTGTCCAAAGAGACCTTACAATGTCTGGCTATTCCCTTTACCCCAATATACTGTTACATGAGTAAATGGTTGTAGACGTCTGGGAAAGCACTAGGATAAGCATTGCAGTGTATACTTGTCATGATGGTGTGTGTGTGAGAGGGATTGTACGTGTCTGTGTGTGTAAAAAAGAGCTAGGTAGTAACTCCAGAAAAAAACAATAGATTATAAAAGATAATATATAATCATACTACATTAGTTGGCTTTGTAGAAAACAATATTGACAGTCATAACATGTAAAACAAAAAGTTATTATTTTAGCCAGAGAAAATGATGTAATTATAATGATAGGGTGAGGATGAGAGAGAAGTAAGACCAGAGTATTGACTGTGAGCTGGCACTTGAGCTGCCCCTTCGGCAGGCCACTTCAACACTCACTCAAAGCTCTTGTGTACTAGCTCGTAATGAGGAGGGGAAGCCCTTCTGCACATCCATAAGGTTCAGAATAGCCTGGGGAGTGAAAATCTATAGAGGCATCTGCCCAGATGTCCTCTTATGTCAGGGACTCATGTTTTCCCAGCCAGAGTCATGACAATCTCAGATATTTCAACTGTCTTTGAACTTTAGCCAGTCTGAATATCAAATCCTGGGCTTGATCTTCAGCTTTGTCTGTGAGCCTTTTGCATGAGATGAGAACTTTGAAAGCCACCAACAAGATGCTTGGTTCTTACATCAAGTTTTCCATGTGTTAATTGCCCTCAGCTTTTCATTATCAATCTGTAGAGTTTCAATGCAATTTAGAAACAACCACCCAATTCTACTATCATTGTGTGCCTCATCCCCACACCACCCCCCACCACCAACACAAATGTCAAAAGCCTGAATCATCTCATTGACTATTGCATTTCCTTCCACCGTCACATCCCAGCTCACTACTTGTGAAGGCTTTATCAGCTGGCCTGCCACCTTGTTCCAGGTTTGTCTGGGCACCACCTGCCACCAGGAATTAGTTCCTCATTAACAGCCAGGGAGTGAGGGAACCTCTACCCCACCTTGCTGCCTACTTTCTTGAACCACTTCTGGCACCAATGGTCACAGGTTGGAATCTCCAGGAAACAGATGTGAGCTTGATTGGAGAGTGCAAAAGTTTATAGGAAGGAACACTTGTGAAAGAAAAGGGATGGAAACAAGATTAGGCAGGATAAGCGTCAGACCACAATGCAGATGTGACAAATCCCTGCCAGCCCAACGGCAGCTTTGGGGCAAAGATCACCTGCAAAAGGAGTCTTGCAAATGTCCAGACTCTTTTACCACCCCCTTATGTGCTTATACGCTAGGGGCTGCCAGAGAAAAATATGAGCCCAGCCACGCTACTTTGCTCAGTCACTGGCTAGAAGCAGCCCTGAGAAAGGATGGCCTTGACTTAAATGGAGATCTCTACCCTAAAGGAGCTAGCTGCAGTGAGTCCTTTCTTAAAGGGACATCTGAGCCATACATCTCTGTATCTGTTACTAATGGTTCTTATCCTGAGCTTAAATGCTGGTGAAAGAAACAGACACATAAACATATGATTTCTATTCAATATGGTATGCATAGTGCACAGGGTCAACCCAGCATAGCTACATGGAAGAGTGAATGGGTGGGATAGAGTGGGAGTGAAGACTCTTCCACTCTCACCTGCACTCAATACTAATCTCAAGAATCTTGATCATTTTCTTGTCCTTTGTTAGTGTGTCAACTTGAAAGACTGCAATAAGACCATACTGTGTATAATAAGTATATTCAGAGATGGTCAATCTACCTTTTACTCCCCAGATGAAAATAACCAAAACAATGCTTGACATCTTGCAACCACAAAAGGTGAAATATTTAGCCAAAGTAGAAATTAATTTGATTTTTCATGGAGTTATAAAAGAAAGCCAAAAGAATGTCTTAGTGTGGCTTTATGCTTACTCAATTTTAAGAGTTTAATAGATTTTTCTAACAATCATCAAAAGGTTTTATCAAGAGACTAGCCTTATCATGGTCCTTGTAACAGAAAAAAAAAAACAAACCTTTATTGTGGAAGGTATTTTGAGTTCGGGATAGTCAATAAAACTTCTAGACAGGCCATCATCTAGAAAAACTCAATCTATTCCTTCAAAATGCAACTGCTAAGAGTCATTATAAAGTTACCTGATCTCTTTTCCCTCATTGGAATTTTTAAATTATAGAAGGAAAACATACTTTAGCTTAAAAAAGAGAGAATAATACAGAAATAGCAATATATCATCTCTCTTTTAGAGGAAGAATACCAGTTTTATGATTTTCCAGATACTCTTCTGAATATCTTTATTTCAGTCTGGGCACCTTGCTTTACCTTGCATGTGTAGAAGAATCACCAGGCTTAGGCATTCAGATCTTTTGCAGAATAGGTCACAATTCTCTACAATAACTAGTTTTATCAGTGAATAATTACAATATAGCACACCAAGACGGGGATAAATGAACTCCACTATGTGCCCAATCTTACTTAGTCACTATCAAGAATCCTTTGAACTATTACATCACCTTGAAGGATTTCCCCTAGAATATGTTACAAAGAAATCATTCTCATCTTGGTTCCTCAGATTTGTTTTTCCTCCTTATTTATTGAACAAAATATGCATATATATTCTATAAAAATCTGTGGCTATAAATCCATATTATTTAAAGATTACAAACAATTCTATCAAGTCATAATAGGTGCATAATGGATTTCAGGATTTGAAAAGGTCTAAAATGTTGGATCCTTTCATGAGATCACTAAGAAAAACTACTCACAAATGAATGATTTAGGCCTTTCTAAAGTAACAATATTCTAAAGCAGGCAGAAGTCAGGGTACTATGGCTAGATTCTTCTGAGAAAACTCTGAGCCATGAAATGCCTCTACAAATCCTTAGTCAATACAATGGAAACCATCTATTATTTTTTTAATCAGATATTCAGCGATAGGAATTCCTAGGCCTCGAAGATTCTACTTGACTTTAATAGTACGGCCTTTGTCAAACATTGTGCAAGAAAACTACTGAGATTCTGCAGGGCCACATGTCCATGTGGGTTTGATTTAGTTAATCTATCAAGTACTTGTGTGCAATTTTTCAGGCATATGGTTTTGCTTCTCTGCTTTCCAACTGAGTTCTGTTTACTTAGGCAGATGTTGCAAATTAGCTCTTAAAATATTGCAAATGTAGTAAAGAAATCCTTTATAGCAGTAGATCTGAGTCTAATGTGAATTTCATTACTGGTTCACAGAGACAGACTAATCTCAGAATTCTATTTAAGTTCTCAAGGAAAAAAAATTTTTTTTTCTAATTTAAAGACATTTTCCCCCTCCTCTTTCTTGTTCCTTGGTATGCGGTATCACCCCTGCACCTTATGGGCACCCCAGGTTTCTGGAAAATTTTGAACTCAGATTCATTCTTGGCCATACAAAACGTGAGTACTGTTAACCTTTTCTGAATTTCTTCGGTTGCTCCATTAAACCAAAACTCTATTGTGAAAGAAGTACTATTACAGCATCCACTTACACTTCTAGTTGTAAGAATTTCATTAATTAAGGTATGTGGGTCAGCTCATTGAATTCAACATGAGGCAACATTTATAGCACTTAAACCTATCCAGTTAAGACATTTTAAAATTCTGTTTTGTGAATATACATTATGAATAGAAAATATTTTGAATCATTATGCTGAGAATACCAAGGTTTTTCTTTTCCTTTTAATCAGTTCCATCAATAAAGAATAAACTATGAAAAAAATTTTAAATAGAATAAATTATCGCTCAGTAAGCTCATCCATTAACATGTTTTCCACCATTTACCCATGACTGATGACTCCTAAAGCTGGGTCTCCAACATACATTTCTCCAAAATAGTCTGTCCCCATATTTTAACCATCTGCACTATGACTCCACCTGGATAGGACTAGCACTCACAATCATTACTCCAAAAAGAATCATATTATCAGTTATACCGTGTCGAGGAGGGTAGGATGCTTACACTCAATACTCAAAGTGTGATTTGAATGTCAACAACATTGGCATAATCAGGGAGCTTCTCAGAAATGCAGAATCTCAGGCCCTGTCCCAGTCCTGCTGAACCATGATCTATTTCTTAACAAGATTTTACCTAATTTTGCTACACGTTAAAGTTTGAGAAGCACTGAAGAAGACTACATGAATTTTGGGGTCTGACAATTTTCAGTTTGTTTTCCAGTTCTGCGACTTATTGGCTGTGAGATCAGGAGAAAGTTACTTAGCCTCCCTTGAATCTCAATTTCCCCATCTGTAAAATAAGGATAATGATACTTATTTGAAAAGGTTGTTGCAAACATTTCTAAGAAAAGCATTTGGGGGGTACCTGGCTGGCTCGGTGGAGCATGTGACTCTTGATCTTGGGGGTCATGATGTCAAGCCCTACTTTTGGGTGTAGGGATTACTTAATTAAAAAAATTTTAAAAGGGGCACCTGGGTGGTTCAGTCAGTTAAGCGACTGCCTTCGGCTTGGGTCATGATCTCAGGGTCCTGGGATGAGCCCCGTATCGGGCTCCCTGCTCAGCAGGGGAGTTTGCTTCTCCCTCTCCTTCCCTCCCCGCTTGTGCTCTCTCTGTCTCTCTCACTCTGTCTCTCAAATAAATAATCTAAAAAAATTTTAGAAAAAGAAAAGCATTTGTGTGTGTATGTGTGTGAGAGAGAAAATTAAATAAGTTATTTATGTAAACTATCAGGTTGAATCATCAAATACTGACAATTTCATACGGTTCAACCTTAATTGGCAGAGTGAGCTCTTAATAAAGTACAGGCAATAGATACCTGTATTAATTTCTGAGGGCTGCTGTAACAAACTATTGCAAAATCAGTGGCTTAAAACAATAGCAATTTATCCTCACAGTTCTGGAGGCCAGAAGTCTGAAATCAAGGTGTGAGCAGTGTCAGTTTTGAGGCAGAATCTGTTCCATATTCCTGTGCTATCTTCTGATGCTTGCCGACAATCCTTGATGTTCCTTGGCTTGCAGATGTGTCACTCCAACCTCTGCCCCCATCTACACGTGGCTTTTTCTCTGTGTATCTCTGTGTCTTCCCCTCTCCTTATTAGGATACCTGTCATTGGACTCAGGGCCCATCAAATATCAAGTATGACCAGAGATCAGCATTATTTTTTTTTAAAGATTTTATTTATTTATTCATGAGAGACAGAGAGAGAGAGAGAGAGGCAGAGGGAGAGGCAGGCTGCCAAGGAGCAGGGAGCCCGATGCAGGACTCGATCCCAGGACCCTGGGATCATGACCTGAGCCGAAGGCAGACACTTAACCATCTGAGCCACCCAGGCGCCCGATCAGCATTATTTTTTGACTGTCATGTTTCTTATATTCAAAGTTTTGCCCAGGTCTAGCAATTTCCTTCTTCAGAAATGTTTCTCAGCTTTTAGTAGCGTGGTTTAAAGTTAAGCAAAAATAGAGTGGGACCTCAAAGAGCCGTGGCTGCAAAAGACTCCATCTTGGGGAGAAAACGACTCCAAGGTCACAGGGCTTGGGAGGCTTAGAACAACTTTGTTAGCAAAAGGCATCCTTTCTCTGGGCTGATGCAGCACTGCTTCTCGTGCTCATTCACATTCTCAGCAGAGTACTTCTGTGCAGTGAGTCATCCCAGCAATGTATGTGGTATCCCTGAGTTCGAAATGAGATCCATTGGAGAATAGCATTTATGTAAAAACATAGAAAGTTTGTGAGAAATGCATCAAAATGGTAATAGCGGATGCCTTTGCAGAGATGGAATTAGCGGCAGACTCTAGCTTGGCCCTCCTCCCCCATTTCCTTGAATGTGCATATATTAACTTATAATAGAAAAAAAACCCAGGGCACCTGGGTGGCTCAGTCAGTTGAGCATCCAACTCTTAGTTTCGGTTCAGGTCATGATCTCAGGGTCATGAGATGAGGCCGGGGCAACTCCATGCTCAGCACAGAGTCTGCTTGAGATTGTCTCTCCCTCTCCCTTTGCCCCTCCCCCCACTCATGCTCGCTCGCTTGCACTCTCCCTCTCTCAAAATAAATAAATAAAATCTTTAAAAAAAAAAAAAAAAGAAAAAACCCAGAACTTTTTCAATATCTTAGGGAAAAGAGGATTACAAAAAAATGAGTGAATAGATAAATTACCTATCAAATGGAGTTATCAATTGGCTGACTGAGAAAATATTTCAGCTAAAACCCTAAATATCATCCAAAAAATTTAAAGGGGCACCTGGGTGGCTCAGTCAGTTAAGCATCTGCCTTCGGCTCAGGTCATAATCCCAGGGTCCTGGGATCGAGTCCCACATCGGGCTCCCGGCTCAGCAGGGAGCCTGCTTCTCCCTCTGCCTACCGCTACCCCTGCTTGTGTGTGCTCCCTCTCTTTCTCTGACAAATAAATAAATAAATAAATAAATAAATAAATAAATAAAATCTTAAAAAAATAAAAATAAATAAAAAAATTAGAAGAAGGGGTGCCTGGGTGGTGCATTCAGTTGAGTCTCTGACTTTTGGTTTCGGTTCAGGTCACAATCTCAGGGTCGTGAGATTGAGCCCCACGTCGGGCTCCACGCTCAGTGCAGTCTGCCTGAGAGTCTCTCTCTCTCTCCTTCTGCCCCTCCCACTTGTGCTCTCTCTCTCTCTCTAAAACAAATAAATAAATCTTTTAAAAAAATTAGAAGAAAATATAGGTAACATTCCAGATAAGACCACTGTGTGTAAATCAGATGCCAACTGTGTTGCTGGCTCTTCAGTTTCATTAGTACCTGGATTTTCTCAGTATTAAAGCAGTAGGAGTATTTCAGTTATCCATTGCTATTTTATAAACCACCTCAAAATTTAGTGCCTTAAAATAATCACAACCATTTATTATCTTCGAAGAGTCTCTGATTCGATGGGGATCAGCTGGGTAGTTCCAGTGTTCCGTGTAGTATTGACTAGGGTGCAGAAACCTGGAGGCTCCACAGCGCCAGGACACTCACAATGTCTCTTTTATGTGGCTTGCAGCTGGTGATGGCTGTCAGCGGGGAGGCCTGCTGGAGCTGTCAACTGGTGTGCCTCAGTTCCCCTCTATGGGGCTTCTCCTTGTGGTTTGGGCTCCCCCCAGCATAGCAGCTGGGTTCCAAATTACCAGTGAAAGTGAGAATTGCAGATCTCTTAAGCCCCAACTTTGAAATTTATACAATATCATTCCCTAGATTCTATATGCTACGTGTCAAAATAAGACCAGCCTAGCTAGATTCAAGGCAGAGGAGAAAAAAATAGCAACTCTCAGTGGGAGGAGGAGCATCTTTAATCCATCACTAGCTGAAATAAGAAAGGAAAAGATCAATTACTACAATGATAGAAAAAACTCTGAATGTCAAATGGTTCATAAAACAATAAAAGTAAAGGACCACATTAAGAAAAAAATCTGTAGTAAATATGATTAACAAGAGTTTACTTTAAAACCCTCAAATGTAGCGATTTGAGTTATGCTCCTTGGTCCATAGCACATTATTTTTCCCCATCTATTAATGACCTCTCTCGTGTATTTTACTTATTTTCTTGCCCTTCTTTTTAATTCCCACTTCTGTTTCTCTCCTGAGCCCAGGCCACCCCCAGGGCTACTGTGTTGCATAATTCCAGGAACTGTGCTGTGTGCAGCATACCCATTCCTAATATATAACATCTATACCTTAAAATATGTGTCCAACCTCTTAAACATGTAGTATTGTTTCGCTATTTTTTTTAAGCTTTTATTTATTTATTTGACAGAGAGAGAGATAGTGAGAGAGGGAACACAAGCAGGGGGAGTGGGAGAGGGAGAAGCAGGCTTCCCGCTGAGCAGGGAGCCCGATGGGGGGCTCAATCCCAGGACCCTGGGATCATGACCTGAGCTGAAGGCAGACGCTTAATGACTGAGCCACCCAGGCGCCCTTGTTTCGCTATCTTAAATGTACATATATAGTGGAGTATTTTTTTTTTTTTGGAAATGTTTTCTCCTGCTCATTGTTTGCTTTTAGTTTCCATTGTTCTTTCTTCTTTTTTTTATTTGATTATAGCTCACTCACAATGTTATGTTAGTTTCAGGTGTACAGCAGAGTGATTGGACAAGTTTATATATAAAGAAGATGTGGTATATATACCTTTTTTTAAAGTAATCTCTACACCCAACATGGGGCTCGAATTCACCACCCCAAGATCAAGAGTCACATGCTCTACAACTGAGCTGGCCAGGTACCCTGAAGATGTGAAACATTACTCAGCCATAAAGAAGATGAGATCTTGCCGTTTGTGACAACATGGATGGACCCAGAGAGTATAATGCTAAGTGAAATAAGTCAGACAGAGAACGCAAATACCATATGATTTCACTCCTATTTGGAATCTAAAAAGCAACTTTTTTTCTGTAAAGATCTTGCACATTCTTTGTCAGGCTCCTTACTAGTTTCTTCATAGATTTTGTTGCTATTCTGGATGTTTTATTTTATGTTCTATTTTCCAACTGCTGAAAGAGAGGAACCTATTTAACATTTGTCAGTTTGATCTTTGCTCTTTTTACTATTGCTGAAAAACTAGACCCCAACACTCAGGGGCATAAGGAAACCACTTTATTCTGCTCATGGATTGTGTAGGTCAAGAACTCTGACAGGGAACAGCAGAGTGGATTATCTCTGCCTCATGATGACTGGAGCCTCAGCTGAAGAGAATCAATGCTGTGGGTGACTCAACAGCTGAGGGCTGGAACGATGTGAAGGTACCTTCACTCACCTGTCTAGTAGTTGAGACCAGCTGCTGACAGACCTCAGCTGATCTTTTGGTGAGAACATCTAGATGTGGTCATTCTACTTAGCCTCTCCTCATGGACTGATTTGGGTTTCCTCACAACATGTAACTGAGATCCTGGGAGGCCAAAGGGGAAGTGATAGGCATCTTATGACCAAATCTTGGCTATCATAGTGTCATTTCCTACCACAGCCTGTAAATCAAGGCAGTCACCAAGGCCTCCCAGAAGAAGAGTAGGGGATATAGAGCCCACCATTTGATGGAAAGACTTATCAAAAATTTCCAGGCATGTTTCAAAACTACCAAGTGTGCCCTCTGATCTCAATATTATTATTTATAATTATTTACATTTCTCCCACATACACAATACACTCATACTCTCCCAAGAACTCCGCAAATTCTCATCCTGTTGTGAATCAGGCTCAAAATCCCATCCAAATCAGTCCCAGGTGCACCTAAATTTCTCAGGTATGGAACCTTGAATGCAGATCCTTGAGCACCATCCTTATTAACATGAAGATTGGCAACAATTCTTTGATTTGAGCCACTATCTCAGGATGTGGGATTTGATACCCTTAAAAAGACCCTACTGATAAGGCAAACTCAGGGCTAGGGTGGCCTCTAGTAGCCTGGAGGAGGTAGTTTCCTACCCCAGCAAAGGTGAAATGCCTGAGCTGCTGTGAGAAATAACCTAGGAAGGAATAAAAAGGCTGAGAGAAATGGATGGGTGGGAATGGATATATTATGTGAGGCCAAAAGAACCACCAGAGCTATATGTCCCATGAAAAGACCCAAAGATCACACCATTCAACAAGGCCATCAGGAAGGTGCCAATGAGAGAAAAACCAGTGCTACTAGGTGTTCAGCAGTGATGCTCTTCTGCAGGCCAGGGCTGGTGATGTGGGAGGTGGTTATGGAGCTGGATTCTTTAAGAGTAATAGAGGCCAAGATCAGAGCAGAAATCAGTGAAATAGAAACCAAAAGAACAGTAGAACAGATCGATGAAACTAGGAGCTGGTTCTTTGAAAGAATTAACAAGATCGATAAACCCCTGGCCAGACTTATCAAAAAGAAAAGAGAAATGACCCAAATCAACAAACTCATGAATGAAAGAGGAGAGATAACAACCAACACCAAAGAAATACGAACAATTATAAGAACATATTATAAGCAACTCTATGGCAACAAATTAGATAATCTGGAAGAAATGGATGCATTCCTAGAGATGTATCAACTACCAAAACTGAACCAGGAAGAAATAGAAAACCTGAACAGACCTATAACCACTAAGGAAATTGAAGCAGTCATCAAAAATCTCCCAACAAACAAAAGCCCAGGGCTTCCCAGGGGAATTCTACCAAACATTTAAAGAAGAATTAATACCTATCCTTCTGAAACTGTTCCAAAAAATAGAAATGGAAGGAAAACTTCCAAACTCGTTTTATGAGGTCACCATTACCTTGATCCCCAAACCAGACAAAGACCCCATCAAAAAGGAGAATTACAGACCAATATCCTTGATGAACACGGATGCAAAAATTCTCACCAAAATACTAGCCAATAGGATCCAACAGTACATTAAAAGGATTATTCACCACGACCAAGTGGGATTTATTCCTGGGCTAAGGTTGGTTCAACATCCGCAAATCAATCAACGTGATACAATACATTAACAAAAGAAAGAACAAGAATCATATGATCCTCTCAATAGATGCAGAAAAAGCATTTGACAAAGCACAGCATCCTTTCTTGATCAAAACTCTTCAGAGTATAGGGATAGAAGGTACATACCTCAATATCATAAAAGCCATCTATGAAAAACCTACAGCGAATATCATTCTCAATGAGGAAAAACTGAGAGCTTTCCCCCTAAGATCAGGAACGCGGCAGGGATGTCCACTATCACCACTGCTATTCAATATAGTATTAGAAGTCCAAGCCACAGCAGTCAGACAACAAAAAGAAATAAAAGGCATCTGAATCGGCAAAGAAGAAGTCAAATTCTCACTCTTTGCAGATGCTATGATACTTTATGTGGAAACCCCAAAAGACTCCACGCCAAAACTGCTAGAACTCATACAGGAATTCAGTAAAGTGGCAGGATATAAAATCAATGCACAGAAATCAGCGGCATTTCTATACACCAATAACAAGACAGAAGAAAGAGAAATTAAGGAGTCAATCGCATTTACAATTGCACCCAAAACCATAAGATACCTAGGAATAAATCTAACCAAAGACACAAAGAATCTGTACTCAGAAAACTATAAAATACTTATGAAAGAAATTGAGGAAGACACAAAGAAATGGGAAAATGTTCCATGCTCATGGATTGGAAGAACAAATATTGTGAACATGTCAATGCTACCTAGAGCAATCTACACATTCAATGCAATCCCCATCAAAATACCATCCACTTTTTTCAAAGAAATGGAACAAATAATCCTAAAATTTGTATGGAACCAGAAAAGACCCCGAATAGCCAGAAGAATGTTGAAAAAGAAAAGCAAAGCTGGCGGCATCACAATTCCGGACTTCAAGCTCTATTACAAAGCTGTCATCATCAAGACGGCATGGTACTGGCACAAAAACAGACACATAGATCAATGGAACAGAATAGAGAGTCCAGAAATGGATCCACAACTCTATGGTCAACTAATCTTCGACAAAGCAGGAAAGAATGTCCAATGGAAAAAAGACAGTCTCTTCAACAAATGGTGTTGGGAAAATTGGACAGCCACATGCAGAAGAATGAAACTGGACCATTTCCTTACACCACACACAAAAATAGACTCCAAATGGTTGAAAGACCTCAATGTGAGACAGGAGTCCATCAAAATCCTAAAGGAGAACACAGGCAGCAACCTCTTCGACCTCAGCCGCAGCAGCTTCTTCCTAGAAACATCACCAAAGGCAAGGGAAGCAAGGGCAAAAATGAACTATTGGGACCTCATCAAGATAAAAAGCTTTTGCACAGCAAAAGAAACAGGCAACAAAACCAAAAGACAACAGACAGAATGGGAGAAGATATTTGCAAATGACATATCAGATAAAGGGCTAGTATCCAAAATCTCTAAAGTACTTCTTAAACTCAACACCCAAAGAACAAATGATCCAATCAAGAAATGGGCAGAAGACATGAACAGACATTTTTCCAAAGAAGACATCCAAATGGCCAACAGACACATGAAAAAGTGCTCAACATCGCTCGGCATCAGGAAAATCCAAATCAAAACCTCAGTAAGATATCACCTCACACCGGTCAGAATGGCTAAAATTAACAAGTCAGGAAACGACAGATGTTGGTGAGGATGCGGAGAAGGGGGAACCCTCCTACACTGTTGGTGGGAATGCAAGCTGGTGCAGCCACTCTGGAAAACAGTATGGAGGTTCCTCAAAAAGTTAAAAATAGAGCTACCCTACAATCCAGCAATTGCACTACTGGGTATTTACCCCAAAGATATAAATGTAGGGATCTGAAGGGGTACGTGAACCCCGATGTTTATAGCAGCAATGTCCACAATAGCCAAACTACGGAAAGAGCCAAGATGTCCATCAACAGATGAATGGATAAAGAAGATGTGGTATATATACACAGTGGAATATTATGCAGCCATCAAAAAACCCCAGAATCTTGCCATTTGCAACGACGTGGATGGAACTGGAGGGTGTTATGCTGAGCAAAATAAGTCAGAGAAAGACATGTATCATATGACCTCATTGATATGAGGAATTCTTAATCTCAGGAAACAAACTGAGGGTTGCTGGAGTGGTTGGGGGTGGGAGGGATGGGGCGGCTGGGTGATAGACACTGGGGAGGGTTTGTACTATGGTGAGCACTGTGAATTGTGCAAGACTGTTGAATCACAGATCTGTACCTCTGAAACAAATAATACATTATATGTTAAAAAAAAGAAGAAGAAGAAGATAGCAGGAGGGGAAGAATGAAGGGGGGGAAATCGGAGGGGGAGATGAACCATGAGAGACGATGGACTCTGAAAAACAAACTGAGGGTTCTAGAGGGGAGGGGGGCGGGAGGATGGGTTAGCCTGGTGATGGGTATTAAAGAGGGCACGTTCTGCATGGAGCACTGGTTATATGCAAATAATGAATCGTGGAACACCACATCAAAAATTAATGATGTAATGTATGGTGATTAACATAACATAATAAAAAAAAGAGTAATAGAGGCCATGTGGTGGTACTTAATCACTAAAAGCCACGTGAGAGGGGCAGCTGAGGGCCTTTGACCCACAGACAGTTGTTGAGATGGTTAATTGAACATGGTGTCCTCAGGGGCAAAATAGACAGGCAGCCAATAAGACTGCTGCTTAACATATGTAGTAAGAAGAAAGCAAGAATGGGGAAGCAGGAAGTTGGAGCTAGCTATCCAGATAAATAGTCATGATCCCTTGCTCTGTTCCCTATCTGAGCCAATTTTCAGATCGGGACCCACTGACTAAAGAAGTGCCAAGGCCCCTAGGAAGAAAGACCTTGTAACCCTGTAGCATCCTGGCAAGCATATCCTGTCAGATTCCTTCAGTCCTTCCCCAAAGCCACCTATAGCCATGAATTTGAGGGGCTATCCACTGCAGAAATAGAAATAGCCACACTTTGTGAGGTCTGTCCGACACAAAGTCCTTGCTGACATTCTCAGAGACCTGAAGCATCACCATGCCCTACCTATTAGTGTGGGGGCATATGGGAGTAGTTAATAAATGGAGCCCTGGCCAAGGTCCAATTTATTTTTCCTATCCCTGATGCGTTATTGGGATTGACATACCTGGCAGTTAAAGCCCTGGGCACCATTGGGTCCCTGGCCTGTGAGTAGAGCTACCATTGTGGGGAAGGCCCAATGGAAGCCTGGGGAAGGCCCAATGGAAGCCTCCGAAATGCCCCACTCACCTCCCTCTAGCAAAAAGAATATGTCAAAGCTAGTATTGCTGGGGACGGGTGGGTTCTAGGGATTAATGCTACCGTTAAAGACCTAAAGGGTTCAAGGATGGTGCTTCTTACCATATCTCAACTTAATTTGCCAATCTGACCCCTGCAGAACCTGGATGGATCCTAGAAAATCACTATAGACTACTACACGTTTCACTAAGTAACAGCCCCAACTGCAGCTGCTGTACCAGCTTTGGTGTCTCTCTTTTCAAGTAGATTCATAAGGGCTTCAGGAATGGGCGATGCAGTCATTTGTCCGGAAGATTTATTTTTATATCTTTCATTCAGGAAAGAAGATCAGAAACACACTGCATTCATATGGAAAGCACAATAATACATAGTTTTGCCCCAAGATGATGTGAACTCTCCCTTCCTCAGTCATAATATAGTCCAAAGTGATCTGAACCATTGGGACCTCTTGCAGAGCATCATATCTATTCATTACTTCAATGATATCGTGCTGATAGAGCATAATGAATAAGAGGTGACTAGTACACTGGAGGACTTGGTAAGATAGACATGTTCGAGAGGATGGAAATAAACCCTATAAAGATGGAGAGGGCTATCACTTCAGTAAAGTGTGTAGGGGGTCCAATGGTCAGGGACATTCTGTGATATTCTGCCAAATCAAATTGCTCTATCTAATATCTCCTACTGCAAAAAAAAAAAAGAAAGAAAGAAAAGAGAAGAAACAGCATAACATTTACTGTAAAGTTTATGACAAGTCCAAATGGCAGAATCTTAGTGCAGACTCTAGGGTTCTGAAACAGCCTCATTCCATCTGTAATGGAGAGTTACATACACACTTTTTGAAAAATAGCTCTTGGAGTGCTATGGAGCTGTGGTAGAGAGCTAGAATGTTTGAGCACTGGACACCAAAGTCATTATGCATCCCTAACTGTAAAACATGAGCAGGAGCCTATTGAACCTGCCAAATGGTAAGGACACAAGGGCCCAGTAGCAATCCATCATAAGATAGAAATGTACATCCAAGCTTGATCATCAGCACATCCGGAGGGCACAGCAAGCTGCAAGAGCGGGGGCCTGGATCCACCTGTCATCCATGACAGTTTACTAGCATCCCACCTCCAGCTCATACCTCTAGTTATATCAGGGCAGAGAGGAAGTCCTGTATGATGAAATGAGAGAGGAGGAAAATGCCCAAGCTTCGTTTACAGATGGATTGGTTCCATATGCGGAAACGATAATTTACATGGCAGCTGTGTCACGCTCCTACTCAAGAGTGGCCTTGAGAGACAATTGCAAAGGAAGGCATTATTGAGTAATACTCTACTCAATGGCTAGAGTATCAGGTGGTGCACCTGGTCATATTCACTTTGTGTGAAGTAGAAGTCACCTGAGGTGGGGAATATATGCAAACTCATGAAAGTAGAAAATGGCTTGTCCAGCTAGTTAAGGATCTGGAAGGGAAAAGATTAAAACCTTGGAATTCAAAGTGAGGAATTCTGGGGTAGATAAATGGGATAAGCACATAGAATTGCATGTGAAGTCTGTAAAAGAACCAAGTAGGCAAGATAAGTTGGCCAGTTAGCTAGCCTTTACCCGTGTCCGCTGCAGTGCTGGCAAAACGCACACACAAAGTGGCCACAGCAGCTAAAAGAGAGATTTTGTATGGGCCCAACAACACAGACTCCCACTAACCAAGGCTAATCAAGCCACTTCCCGTGTCTAACCTGCCAACACCAGAGACCAATGCTAAGCCCCTGATATGGCAGCGTTCATCAAGGAAATCAACTGGCCATTTTGGTAGCAAACTAACTCCATTAGGATTCTTCCATCTTGGAAGTTCCCGCAGTTTCTTCTCATAAGCATGGACACTTATTCCTGATGTGGGTTTGCCCTTCCTGTCCACAGGAAAGCACCACTATCTCGGAATTTATGGAATGCCTAATCTACAGATATAGAATTCCACCTAACATTCAACCAGGGAACCAACCCACCTTACCACAATAGAAGAGAGAAAAAGCGGGCCCATGACCATGGGATTGAGTAGATCATATCATATACAACTTCACCCACATCACCCGGAAGCTGCTGGCCTGTTAGAGTAATGAATGGCTTGATGAAGGGGCAGCTAAAGCAGCAGCCAGAAGTAATGCCTTGTGAGGATATCACACTATCCTCCAGGAAGCAATACACTCATTGAATCAGAGACCTTTCTATGGCATTTTGATCCTTTCAGGAAGAATACATGGCTGGACCCAAAAGATAGAAGTCGAATTGGCCCCACGTACTATCACTCTCAATGATCTACTGGGATATTCTGTAGACTCCTGTCTTTACAACTCTGGGCTCTGCAAGATGAAAGGCTCTGCTCCCAAAGGAGTCATGCTCTCACCAGGGGACACATATGGTCTCAGTGAAGTAAAGTCTACAGTTGCCCGGTAAGCACTTTGAGATCTGTTTTCAGGGACCAGCAAGCAAAAAGAGGAATCGCCAGCCTGTCAGAAGTAATTGACCCTGAACAGCATGAGGAAGAAGTCTTCCTGGTACACCAGAGAGACAAGGAGGAATATATGTGGCACTCAGGTGACCCAATTTGAGCACCCCTTTGCCCACATGAATAGAAACATGCAGAAATTCTGGCTAGAGAAGTTTATGTTTAATAGGGAGTCAGACTCCTGAAAAACGGCTGAGACCAACATAGGTGGTAGCTGAGGGTGAAGGAGATTTCGAAGGAAGAGTGGAAGACAGAGAGGATAAGCACCAGTTGTAGCACTGAGAACACCGGCAGAGATGGGGGCTCTATTCTGTCACACTAACCTCCCTCTATGTAAGTGTCCCCTCAGGAAGTGAGGTCCACCAGAGCCCGTGAGGAGCTGTTTCCAAATGTCCCAGAGAAGTAGATCTGTGTGGCCCAAGTGGTGGATGATGGAAGATAAGGAGAGGTGTTGCTCAGCTCCCCCTTCAAGAAAGGACTCACCAACCAGGAAGAGGGATGTGGTTACCTGATGGATTCCAGCTGTTAGCTTCTTCAGGATTCACGTCAGCATTCAAGCCACGTTCCTGCACTCCTGGGAGTAGACCCTGCTTAATGATTGAGGGAGGCTATGGTAGAAGAAGTCAGGCTCTTCTGGAGGTGGCCTCCAGCCAATAACCAAGCAAGACAGTGGACGAAGGGCCTGGCCCTTTACATACAGTGCAGCCATTCTGCTCCGGACCTTCCTGCTGGGATGGCCGAGACACTGTCAGGTCATCTTGTTCTGATAATCTCCTCTGCTCATCCTGCTTCTTCCACTTCTAATTCACAGAGGTCACTCTCCTACGAACAATTTTTGTACTTACAATTCCATCTCAGTTTCCTTTTGGAGAACCCAACCTGCAACACGTGTTCTGTTCATTTTTGTAACCTAACAGTGTGCCTGGAAAGATAATAGATGCTTAATAAACGCTTTGCAAATAAGGGCTAAATTGCCTACCGCATTCTATGATAGACTATACGCTTCCTCACGGTCAAGTAACATGGCAGATGCCAACACAATTTCTTTTCTTCTTTTTTAAGTGTCATCTTCTGATTCATGAAACTTTTAGGGATTTGAACACAGCAAGGATGTTGATGGTTTTGTTGGCTTCTTATTCATTAGACACAACCATGCAGAAAATTTTCCATGCTGGGAAAAGAAGACAAATTTGTATTTACATCACAAGGAATTTTCACTAAGTATTTCTCTCAAATGACTAAAGATGTGTTCATCAAAGCCAGTCACATTTGAGATGCTACTCCTAAGACCAAGGCAATTGAAACGGCCTATCAGCTAAAACAAACAAACAAACAAAACCCACATAAAAGTCCTCGAGGCAACTCAGAAGCCACCCACGTAGCCGCCAAGCAATCAGTCAAGGGCTGAGGCAGGAACTAACTCATGTGGTGGCTAAAAGACTAGTTGAAGAAGCTGTCAAAGGCTTGTAGATTTTATGAGGGGGTTCTTTAAGATGAGAAATAGAAAGTGATTTAGATCAGCTGCACCCACCATGAATCAAATTTCCTGCGTCCCTTTGTAGATGGCTTCACAGCCATACATAATGCTTTGCTCTGGAGAACTCATATAAATAGCACTACCCAAATATACTCCATAGAATGAGAGCGGTTCCGATTATGCCTCTACACAGATGAGAATGTCTCTCTCCAGGTCAAAGAGGTATGTAAAAGGGAAGAACTTGGCCCAATTGTTTTATCCCAGGAATGAGAAGAAATATCCCCATAAATTTTCTTTGAGCCTATCAGTGATGAAGTGAGTGAAAAGCAGACCTCTGGACTAAAAGCCCGACACAGTCTCCACCACAGTGTTTCCCGGGGGGATCCCGACTTAGTTTATCTTATAAAATTTGAGGAAGCTTAAAGACCTACTGTAAATTCCCATTTAGCCCTTTCCATTCCCACTAAAAGCCCACAGTCATTTTTGAGTATGAATTTTGGAGTGACTTGTAGCTTCATTAGAGTTGAGCCCTGTGCAAAGCCCCATGGAGGCTACTAAGACCTATGTTTGCCTCAGAGCTGAGCCAGTATGCCGATCTTGAACTTCCTCTTGGGCATCCGCGATTATGCAGCGTGCTGAAGTCTGCAGTGGTTTCGTGATTGAAAATAGATGCAGTTGAAGATCGGGGCTATAAACTCCTTTTTTCTTGAGATATGAAGTGCATGTCTAAGTAAGTGCTTCATTATACCATCTTAAGAGACACAGGGTAACTACCAAATTCTCCTACCACTTCATTTACCTTCAAGTTAAAATGTAACATTTTCCTTGTGCAGAATTTCCTCACCCCTTTGTTTTGTCAAAGCGTAAGAGACTCGTTTAATAAGAGGGACCCTGAAGCATACAAAACATAACTGACTTCATCTAAAGAGAATATTTTTCACATGTTCCTGTGGATGTTTGTAATTTGTTTATACTGAATACAAACAAACACCCCAGTTTGTTGGCACATTAAACAACTGTTACCATATGTCTGACATAATTCTGGGGATAGAGAGTGAATTTTAAAAGTAAATTCAATTTCATGTGCTAAATACATCTCTTTTAAAAGGAAAAAGAATTGCCTTCAATGGAAGCTTCTACAAGAAGCCCTTTAAATGCAAATTGCTAGAGGAACCTTGCAAATCCCTTACCAATAATGTACTGTACTCCTAATTTCTCTTTAACTGCAGGGCACAAAAACACTTGCTTTTCTAAGGTCACATTCCCAATGGTTAAAATACACGTGTGCAACAGACTATGGTTTTTAACTGGCGTTAGGTTTCCAAAAGTATGAATACGACATAGCAGCAAAAAAGAAAAAAAAAAAAAAAGAGGAGGGTGGTGATAAATAGCATTTATTGAAAATTCAAATGTGCCGAACAACTGTTTGGCATATTATGTAGTTTTTGGTAACCACAGAAAGGAAGGTAGCAAGTCCAGTCACTAATCACAGTTTTCAAAACACATATGATATTGTATTTCTTGGAAGCCAAGAGCAATGTTTTTAACATTTTTGGTGCTAATAAGAAGTCTACTTTTTCCTGAGATCAATTAAAGAAAAGTTCCATGAGCAGAGATACAAACTCTTTCTTTTCAATAATTTAGTGAGCCTAATTGTACATGCCATGCCAACAACAAAAAAAAAGTGCACAAAATAATGCGTTAGCATCTTTTGCTTCAAATAAACGGCAAAATAGTTTGAACAGCTGATTACTGAGTGACAAGAAATGAATCAGTATATACTGGGCTGGGAGGCATCATGTAACTAAGGAAGAAATTCCAATTTTGAAGACTGGAGGTATTATTGGATACCATAAAGAGAACTCCTGGGAAGTTATAAGACATAACCTGAAACTACCCATGAAAGATGATGTCCTAGTTATCAACTGGTGCATCACAAACTACTCCAAACATTAGTGGCTTTAAACAACAAGTTATTATTATGATGTCTTACTCTTCTGAGGGTTTGGAAATGGACAGGACACGGTGGGGACAGTTTGTCTCTGTTCTACAGTGTCTGAGGCCTCAGCTGGGATAACCCAAATGACTGGGGGCTAGAGAAATGGAAAGAGAGAACTGCCTCTCTCTCTCCCCCCTCAAATCCCGCCCCCCCAGATTCCTCCTGTGGCCAATTTGTGTCCTCCCATAGTGTGGTAGCCTCGGGACTACCAAAATCCTTACCTAAGAACTGAGGGTATAAGAGGACCAGACCAAACCTTCCAGGCTCCTAATGTCTAGGCCCAAGACTGGCAGAGCGTCACAGGTCAGCCAGGGTCAAGGGGAAGGGAATCATGTCACACTCCTCAAGGGATAAATTATCAAGGAAGTTGTGGCCATTTTTAGTTAACCACAGGTAGATAATAGAGACATTTGAAAATTTAGGGCATATAAAAAAATCATGATTTCTTTTTAAAAATCTTTTTTTTTTATTAAAAGATTTTATTTATTTATTTGAGAGAGCGAGAATGAGAGAGAGCACATGAGAGGGGGGAGGGTCAGAGGGAGAAGCAGACTCCCTGCCGAGCAGGGAGCCCGATGCGGGACTCGATCCCGGGACTCCAGGATCATGACCTGAGCCGAAGGCAGTCGCTTAACCGACTGAGCCACCCAGGCGCCCCTGCAGTGGGATTTTTTTTTTATTTTTTAAAAATATTTTATTTATTTATTTGTGTGAGAGAGAATGAGAGAGAGCACATGAGAGGGGGGAGGGTCAGAGGGAGAAGCAGACTCCCTGCTGAGCAGGGAGCCCGATGCGGGACTCGATCCAGGGACTCCAGGATCATGACCTGAGCCGAAGGCAGTCGCTCAACCAACTGAGCCACCCAGGCGCCCTAAAAATCTTTTTGATGAGAAAAAAATTTACCTGAGTTGTGCAGACAATTACACCCATTCCGAACTCACATGAATGGGCACAGTTCAAAAACACTGTATTGGATCTCATTACTTTCATCCTATATTTTTGCCACTATTACTTTGGTTTTCTATGTCCTTGATATTTAATAGCAATGACATTCAAAACATGATATTTTAATCCATAACAATAACGTTATTTTCTCTTCTGATGTAAAATCACCAACCAAGAAAGGCGGTCTATTAGGAATACCTACTATGGCTTCAAACAGTCTTTCTGAAGAAAGAATGGTTTTGGATTCACATCAGCCTTTAAGAAAGTGAATTTTTTAGAAATACAACACACTAGGGCGCCTGGGTGGCTCAGTTGGTTAAGCAACTGCCTTCGGCTCACGTCATGATCCTGGAGTCCCGGGATCGAGTCCCGCATCGGGCTCCCTGCTCGGCAGGGAGTCTGCTTCTCCCTCTGACCCTCCTCCCTCTCATGCTCTCTGTCTCTCATTCTCTCGCGCGCAAATAAATAAATAAAATCTTTAAAAAAAAAAAAAAAGAAAAGAAATACAACACACTAATTTAACATCAGAATAACACATCTGAGTTTGAAGGAATGTTGGGTCACTTGATTAAAGATTAAACAAATCTGTATCTAGCAAAGGCCCTAAAAACATATTTTAAAAACCACATACGATATCCCTGAACAAAGTGAAATTGAGTAGCAATGCAGAACCATGATAATCTGTTGGCACTGAGACTCCTGATAGTGTGGAATCAGGACAGTTGGTTAAGCTTCATGAATGCATCAGGAAGCACCAGCACCTCTTCCACTCAGCATCACTTGCTTGGCCTAGAGCTACCTGCTCTGCCTGACACTCAGTTTGATTCAGCAAATGTGGACGAGAAGCAAGTTCTATGCTAGGAATTAAATACTAAATGACATGCGCACTGCCCTGGTGGGAGTTTTAATCTAGTGATGATTCTTTCTTTCTTTCTTTTTTCTTTCTTTCTCTCTTTTTCTTTCTTTCTTTTCTTTCTTTCTTTCTTTCTTTCTTTCTTTCTTTCTTTCTTTCTTTCTTTCTTTTTCTTTCTTTCTTTCTTTCTTTTTCTTTCTTTCTTTCTTTCTTTCTTTCTTTCTTTCTTTCTTTCTTTTTCTTTCTTTCTTTCTTTCTCTTTCTTTCTTTTCTTTCTTTCTTTCTTTCTTTCTTTCTTTTTCTTTCTCTTTCTTTCTTTCTTTTTTGATGATTTCCTATTTCCCATCTTCCTTGTCCTCCGTGAAGCAGACTCACAGCATTATATTCCCATTGCTCATTCAACATATATTTGTTGAATGCTCAATCTGCACAAATTATGTGAATTACTTGTAAATAAAAACAAAGATGCCATGGTTCCATGGGCCCTGTATTCGTTTCCTAGGGCTACCATAACAATGTACAATAAACTAGGTGGTTTAAACAACAGAAAGTATTGTCCTGAGCAATGGAGGCTAGACGTCTGAGCTCAAGCTATTATCTACATTGGTTCCTTCTGAGGGAGAATCCGTTCCATGCTTCTCCTAGCTTCTGGTTGTTTGCTGACAGTCTTTGGCATTCCTTGACTTACAGATCTCTGCCTTCATCTGGACATGGCATTCTCCCTGTATGTGTGTCTGTGTCCAAGTCCCCCTTTCTCATAAGGACACTAGTCATATAGGATTAGGGGCCCACCCTACTCCAGGTGACCTTGTCTTAATAATTACCTCTGCCACAACCCTACTTCCAAATAAGGTTACATTCTGAGGTACTGTAGGTTAGGACTTCAACATATGAATTTGGGGGTGATACAATTCAATCCATAGCTCTTGAGGTCAAATCCTGAGCAACTATCCACTCTGCCCAATGAATAAATCAACTTTATTTCTATCTAAAGAATGAGAATAAATAAAGACAGAGTGATCACAAGAGTAGCCAGCTCTCAAATGCTGTAAGCTTTATTCTGTTCATGTTCTAGACAAGGATAACTTAAAATAAATGTTTTATGCAGAAGAAAGTAGGAAGATTTCCTTGAGTATCTGAAATTTATTCACGTATGCTTATTGGGTATTATTCTGGGCACTGAGGAGATAACAGTGAACAAAATGGACAAAACTCTCTTTGCTCATGAAGATTCCATTCCAATGAAGGGAGATAGGAAAAACAAATAAAAAAGTAAGTTACATAGTACTTGAGAAGTTGTCAAGTGCTATGAAGAAAAACAAGACAGAGTAAGAAGGGATGGGAGAATGCAGGATATGGGGGCAGGGGCTGCACTTTTCAACAGGGGGATCAGGGAAGTCTCAGCCAGAAGGTGACAATTAAACAAGTTGTTGATGGACCATGAGGGGGCAAGTCACGGGGATAGCTGGTGAAGGAGTGTTGCCGAAAAGGAAAGAGTGGGATAAGAGTATGGCTGATGATTGGGGTGCCTGGGTGGCTCAGTTGGTTAAGCAACTGCCTTCGGCTCAGGTCATGATCCTGGAGTCCCGGGATCGAGTCCCGCATCGGGCTCCCTGCTCGGCAGGGAGTCTGCTTCTCCCTCTGACCCTCCCCCCTCTCATGTGCTCTCTCTCTCTCTCTCATTCTCTCTCTCAAATAAAATCTTAAAAAAAAAAAAAGTATGGCTGATGTGTTTAAGGAAAACAAAGAGGCCAATATGGGTGGAGAGAGAGGATGAGTGTGGTCAGTGGATAAGGTCAAAGAGAGGTAAGGGGCAGATCATAAAGGGTCGTGTAGGATTTCAGCTTTTCTCCAAGTAAAGGAGGAAGCCATTGGAAGCTTCTGAGCCGAAGAGGGTTATGATCTGATTTGGGTTTTATCAGGATCACTCTGGTTCTAAAGGTAAAGGGGAGCTTTGCGCAGTGGCAATATTGTAGCCAATGAGGTTTATCTGAGGCACGATTATTGCTCATAAAGGTAAAGGGGACAGGGAGAGAAGCAGGGAGAAACACCAGGAAGCCATTGTGAGAGAACAGGTGAGAGATGCTGGTGGCTGAGCCCAGGGTGGTAGAAATGGAGGTGAGGAGAAGTATTTGGATTTTGGATATGTTTTGAAAGGAAGGCCAAAGGGGTTTGAGATGGATGGATGGAGGGTGTAAAAGGAAGGAGAGAAGCAAGGAAGCAAGGAAAGAAGGAAGGAAGGAAGAAATGATAACTACAGTTTTGACTTGGGTTAAATGGCAAATTCTCCTCACTTTTCATTGTTATCAATTATTCATTTTCGTCCAGGCAAGATAAAACATATTGAATAACTAAATCCAGAAATGAAAGAAACAGGTAATAAATTGCTTTAAATTTGAAATTTAAAAAATTCCCTGGAAAGATGCAATCAGCTAAGTCCAGAATGTGAGAAATTTCACAGGATGAAAAATCCAGGTTGTTCAATAAATAAATCGCAAGGAAGAAAAAAAGAAAAACAGGAAAGGTGAACCTATAGATTAAAAGATACTTAAGATGCGTCTGGGTGGTGCACTCAGTTAAGTGTCTGACTCTTGATGTTGGCTCACGTCATGATCTCAGGGTCGTGAGATCGAGCCCCACGTCAGGCTCTGCACTAGATGTGGAGCCTACTTAGGATTCTCTCTGCCCTTCCCCTCCCTCTCTCTCCCCCTTTAAAAAAAAAAGAAGATACTGGGATGCCTGGGTTGATTAGTTGGTTAAATGTCTGCCTTCAGCTCAGGCCATGATCCCAGGGTACAGGGACTGAGTCCCATATTGGGCTCCGTGCTCAGTGGGGAGCCTGCTTCTCCCTCTGCCTGCCACTCCCCCTGCTTGTCCTCTGTATCTCTCTCATCTCTCTCTCTGACAAATAAATAAAATCTTTAAAAAAAAAGATACTTAAGAGATTTATCAATCAAATACAATGTGCAGACCCTGTTTGGATCCAACTGTATAAAAGAAAAAAAAATAATGAGATGATCAGACCAAAACTGATTTATTTGATGATTGGTTACTTGACAATATTAAGGAATTATTGTTAACTGGGGGATATGATACTGGTATTATAGTTGGCTTTTTAAAAATAGTTATTTTTAATAGACATACTAAAATGTTTATAGATAAAACATGATGTCTAGGATTTCCTTCATCATAATCCAGTAGAGAAATGAAAGATGACCATAAATGGATGATTATTATTTGTTTTGCTATTTTCTCTACTTTTATGTATGTTAGAAATTTTACATAATAAAGAGTAAATGAGTACAAAAATAAATAAATACATCAATACAATGTTATGTCAGTACATTAAAAATTGGTAACATGAGCTGCCTTAGGAAAAGGATGGCTGGGAGCAGGAATGAGGGAGATTCTTCCCTGCCTCCTCTGTTGTATCTTTCGACTATCAAACCATTGAAAACTACTGTCTATTAAAAAATACAATAAAAAATTAGTTAACCTGCCCTGGCAGGTGTGTGGAAGAAGCCGCAGCTTGTAGAGAAGAAACGTCCCAGGACAAGCTGCTGATTATTTTCTCCCTGAGTCTCCCTGTTCTGATCTGCTAGCCTCAGGTTGTCTCATGACTCCTCATTCTGAGGCAATGCTTAATTCAGCAGAATATAAGCCAAAATTATAATGACTCAGAGAATAGTACCCCTGAGTATTAGAGCACATATCATTCTGAAGCAAATTTTTCCATGCAAGTTTCATCGGCTCAGTTCAAAAACAGTGCTTACATTGCAGGAAACTGTGGACTACTATTAACCTCTGATTTAGGATGGTGGTTTGTTTTCCTAACCTAACGGATAGGTTAATATCCTTGTACTATTGGTGAGCAGGTTAGGTTTCATGATATGACCACTATCTATATCGTGGGAGTAACTTTTATTCATGAAATGAACATATCATATCTTATCTAAATGATAAATATATTTTATTTTATGTAAGATGTCATGCTCCATAACTTTGCAGGGTACTTGTTGTACATTAATCATAAAGTCTTTTGAACTTCTAACACTAAGAGACCAATTTCAGGGACATCTATTAATCCAAAGGGTCTTCCGTGACACTCTCCAAACTCTAAGACTTGAACAAATAGCTTTTTCAGAAAGGTGTGAGTAAATTACTTTCCTCACCCTTTTGGGGAGTCTAAAATCAGCTGAACTTTTACATTTTAATTCCTTGGTCTAGGAATCTAATCATGGAATAAGGAAAGTTGAATAGACTGATTCACATGAAAATTATCAGGGTTTTTTGTTTGTTTGGGTTTCTTTCCCAAATATTGGTCATCATCTAAGTTGCTGCCCCTATGATTTATGGCTGAAACTTTCATTTTCTACTTCAACCTTGGAAATCAGACATAAAAAACAAAGTGAGTAGGGGGCCCTGGGTGGTGCAGTTGGTTAAGCATCCGACTCTTGGTTTCAGCTCAGGTTGTGATCTTGGGGTGGTGGGATTGAGCGCCACGTCTGGCTCAGCGCTCAGTGCAGTCTGCTAAAGTTTCTCTCTCTCTCCCTCTGCCCCTTCCCATGTGCTCATGCTTGCTCTCTCTCTCTCTCTCAAATGAAAAAATAAGTCTTAAAAAAAGACACACACAACAGGGGCGCCTGGGTGGCTCAGTCGTTAAGCATCTGCCTTCGGCTCAGGTCATGATCCCAGGGGCCTGGGATCGAGCCCCACATCGGGCTCCCTGCTCGGCAAGAAGCCTGCTTCTCCCTCTCCCTCTGCCTTCTGCTTGTGTTCCCTCTCTTGATTATTTATTTATAAATAAAATCTTAAAAATAAATAAATAATTAATTAATTAAAAAACCACAAGAAAGCGAGTAGATTTCACACTTAGCTATATAGGTCAGTGTTTTTTGTGTGTCTAGAAGAGTCTTAGCATGTAACTTGGTAAAGAAATTATTAGGGTCTTACCTTCCAAAGATCACCGCACAAGTGTGTTAGTTACTGAAGCAAGTATAATGGCAAGAGTTCACATGTGAGAATCAAGGGTTCTGCTACTAACTACTTTTGTGAACTCTGGCTACCCTGCTTACACGTCTCTGACTTCTTCATGTATAAAGTGAGAGAGTTTGATTAGACAGGCTTTAAATGTGCTCTCAGTATTTAGAGTCCATAATTTTTAATATTTTAGAGAGAAGCATGTGAGAATCTATTAATTTGGGAGCTCTTACTTTTACCCTATCCTAAAATTATTTATGAACCTCTCACTTAATAAGGTGAGAATTGTTTTAAACACTATTAGTGTTAGGGCGCCTGGGTGGCTCAGTCGGCTGGGCATCTGCCTTCAGCTGGGGTTGTGATCCCAGGGTCCTGGGATCGAGCCCCGCATTGGGCTCCCTGCTCAGCGGGAAACCTGCTTCTCCCTCTCCCGCTCCCCCGGCTTGTGTGTTCTCTCTCTCTCAATCAGATAAATAAATAAACATCTTAAAAAAAATAGGGGTGCCTGGGTGGCTCAGTCAGTTAAGCGTCTGCCTTCGGCTCAGCTTATGATCCCGGGGTCCTGGGATCAAGTCCCACATTGGGCTCCTTGCTCAGCAGGGAGCTTGCTTATCCCTCTGCCTGCCACTTAAAGTCTTCAAAAAAATTTAAAAATTTAAAAAAATAAAAATAAAAAAAGAAACACTATTAGTGTCCACACAATATCCATTTTCCCCTCCTCCTTGCTAAGACCACTCTACTGTAATGTATGCCAATGCTGAGTTCAACTACTATACTGTCACTTCATGTACTCTCACCAATGGAAGCAGAAGTTGCTGAATGAGCCTTCCTGTAAAGCTCTTTCAAAGATGGTAGACTCTGCTAGCAAGTATCTTTCACACCTTAGCTCTTCTCCTCTTCCTGCCTGGAACTGGGACACAATACTAGAGGTGGAGCCGCCACCGTGTGAATACAAGGCAACAAGCACAGCTGAGCACAGAAGTGTATTTGTTTCCTAAGGCCACCGTAACAGAGAACCAAAGCTGAATAACAAACCTGGAGCAGCAGAAGCCTATTTGCTCATGGTGCTAGAGGCCCCACAGCTGAAATCAAGATGTCGGGAGGGCCATGCTCCCTTGGCTCCCTTGGCTCTTCTAGATCCTGGTGGCCCCAGGTATTCCTTTGCTCCTAGCAACATAACTCCAATCCCTGCCTCTGTCTTCACATGACCATCTTCCTGTGTGTCTCTATCTACATTTTCCTCTTCTCAGAAGGACATCAGTCATATTGGATCCTAATGACCTCATCTTAACTTGACTACATCTGCAAAGACCCTATTTCTAAATAAGGTCACATTCACAGGTCCTGGGGGGTTAGGACTTCAGCACCATTGTGTGTGTGTTGGGGGGGGGGCACAATTCAACCCATAACAGTCCCGATGGCATTCTGGAGCTACTTTATCAGCTCTGGATTTTCTACTTCTGAACTTACTACATGAGAAAAACAAAGCCTCCAATTTGTTTAAGCCTCTACTTATTCAGAGTTTTTTGCATTTAGAAGAGAACTCAACTCTATCTGACACAGTAACTTCAAAGCGAAGCCTGGCAATTACAAAATTATCTGACATAGGGAGCCTCCTTATTCAGAGAGGATAGTTGTAATTTCTTAAAGATAGAGACGATTATTCTCTTGTGGGAGAGTGGGGCAATTGGTGGGAAGCTGTGCTCAGCTAAGATTTTTCCAGTCATAATTTAAAGATCAAATCTGTTTTCAAAATAGAGTTCACCGGATACTGAAAAGGTCAATGGGCCTGTATTCAGCAGCCAGATTTAAGACCTAACCCTGCCCTGGACTGACACCTGTCTCAGGTATTTCTTTATTAGTCACCACTATGTACCTCAAGGAATGAGAATACAAATGCAGCTTTTGTGCTTCAATTACCAGAAGCACAGTTTGCTTGTCTAACACAATCGGGTTCAGTTTTATGATACTATCTTTCTGCCAGGTGTGGTGCTCAGAAATATATGTGCCAGAAAACACTTCGAGCAGCCAAGATTGAAATTTGTCTTAATTTTGAGAGAGTTGCTGAGTCCTTAGACCATTTTCAGGGCATCTATACCAGGACCATAACCATGATTTATTCAGATTACTTATGGCTCCGTCACTGGGGACAAGCAATTATTCCTGTCATCTCTGTTAGTCAGAGTGCCCTGAATTGTTCATTTGACTGCTCAGCAGGCTCAGAAAGGCTGACATCAGAGTAAATAGATACTCCTATCACTTCTGCCTAAGAAATACAAGGGCATAGTTGGTAAGTCAGGACTTTCCAATCTTCCATCCAAGAAAAATATTTGAGTGCCTATCTTGTGCCAGACTAATGCCAGGCACTGAGGATTAAACAAATAAGACACAACCCCTACCTTCAAGGAGCCCACGGTTTAATTAGAGATAGGCAAATCAACCGATTTCTGCCTTCAGTTCACAAGACACTGAAGTAAATGCTGAGATTGGTTGAAGAACTGATGTGAAGGAAGCATGCAGGCAGGGCAATTAGCTCTTCTCTGGGCAGAGTGAAGCTCCTGATTAAACTGGTGTCAAAAGTTAGACCTGCAGGTACACTAGGAGTTAGCCACGTGAGAGGGAAAAGCATATGCAAAGACTCAGAACTAAAGGAGCACATGAGGGGCACCTGGGTGGCTCAGTCATTAAGCGACTGCCTTCGGCTCAGGTCATGATCCCAGGGTCCTGGGATCGAGCCCCGCATCGGGCGGGTCCCCGCTCTGCGGGAAGCCTGCTTCTCCCTCTCCCACTCCCCCTGCTTGTGTTCCCTCTCTCACTGTGTCTCTCTCTGTCAAATAAATAAATAAAATCTTTAAAAAAAAAAAAAAAAGGAGCACATGACATAGTTGAGACCTGCACAGAGTTCAGTATGGTGGAGTATGAGGTGGAAAATATCAGTAAAAACAAATGAAACGTGGTCCACATTCTGAAGACACTGGGAAGCTACTAGAACAGTGGTGAGTCAGACAGTTATATGATCAGGTTTGTAGAAAGTGTCTTTCTGGCAATGGCATACAGACAGATCAGAACAGAGCAGGACCGGACATGGAGAAACCAGCAGGAGTCTGCTGAAGCATTCTAAGGGAGGGGGGAGTAGCGGGAAAGGAATGAGAAGACACACTTAAGGAGTAAAATTGCCAGCACTTGATGAGTTATCAGATTTAGCAGGCACCCAAGAATGACACTAAAATTTATGGTTTAGTTAACTGGTGTGCATGGGTGTGAGGAGGTATTCTTACAGCTTAAAAGTTAGGAAATGGCAAAAACTGTTAATTCTCTTATATTGATACTAAAAATCCATATTCAGATTTCATATTCATATTTAGTAAAGTAACTCAGTTATGTTCCCTAATCAAATTTCTGATATAAAAACTATTTGGGGGCACCTGGGTGACTCAGTGGGTTAAGCATCTGCCTTCGACTCAGGTCATGATCCCAGGGTCCTGGGATCGAGCCCCGCACTGGTCTCCTTGCTCAGCGGGGAGCCTGCTTCTCCCTCTCCCTCTGCCATTCCCCCTGCTTGTGCTCTCTCTAGCTCTCTCACACTCTCTCAGTCAAATAAATAAATAAAACCTTTAAAAAAAACTATTTGAATTTTTTTAAATATGAAAAGCAAATTTACTTTAGAAACTAGATATTGATGAGGATGAATGATGGAAAAAAATTTGTAGAGTATAAAAGTCCTAATGTATGGAGCAGTGGTTCTCCATTATTTTGTATCTCAGTCTCGTTAAGAGTCCCCTTCCACAACATCTTAAGATAAACTCTCAGAATAGCTCTTTGCTGAAAGGTCATCCGGACGGCAAAAGGAACACATGCTTGCTAACTACTACATGTGAGGGGGCCTGGGACATGGGGTCATGGGGACTAAAGGTGGCAATATTTACAGGTAACCAAGCACAGGTCCCCGTGATTGATGGCTACAACAGGAAGACTATGAACCAAAATCCATTCTCTACTTTGTTCTCTGCACAAGGCTGCCCAGCTAGACTGCAATTCCCAGGCTTCTTTGCAGTTAAGTGTTGCCCCGTGACAATATTCACCAAAGGAACATGAGCAGAACTAATGAGTGCCGCTTCTAAATCTGGGCCCTATGATATTGCAAAAATTCCTCCACATTTTCCCTTTCCTTCAAGCTGAACAAAAGCATGACTGCACCCAGCAGATGAGAACAACGCCCTAGGGACTGCCATGGGAATAAGGCAGAGGGAGCTTGGGTCCCTGGGTGGCCACAGGGAGCGGAATTGCCAGCCTCCCTGCCCTGGACTGCTGTGAAGGAAAATAAACATTTTTGTTCTTTAAGCCACTGTACTGCCTGGTGTATCTGTTACAGCAGGCTTGTCTTTGTCACAAGGAACACAACTTTTTTTCTTTTTCCTTCTCTTCTCCAGCACAGCTATTTCATTTTTGCGGTATTGTCTTCCATGTGTGTAAATATTATAAGAGCTGTAAATGCAATTCTGTTATTCTCATTCTCGTATCACAAGCATCTTCCAGGATCAAAATTATCGTCAATTATTTATTTTAAAATAAAAAATGAAATCACTCAGAGAAGATTAGTGCAGGGCAAAAAAGTTTGGGTTCTTTGCAATTCTCCCTTTTTGTAATGACTGCTGTAGTCACAAGTGTATGTAGCGAATAGAGAATGTTGGAGGTTGTAACACCATCAGGATGGCAATATAGGTCATTCCCGACTTCATTTCCCTCACAGGAAGAACAGTTAGCAACTGTCCATAGACAAGGTACTATCGTGAAAATCCCAGAACCTGGGGAGGAAGCTGAAGCAGGCCCCTTGACCACAGAGACTGAGAAGGACAGCATAAGAAGGTAAGAGAGATGGCTACCCTCTGGCTACATTGTTTGCCCTCAGGTCAACACAGTGCTGCATGGAAAGGTCCCCCTAGACCTAGGGTTTCACCAATGGGTAAAGAGAGCCTAAGATGGACATTCAGCACCCCACCAGTTGCAGGACGCATCCCAGGAGGCCCACTCAGGTCTTGCCTGACAGGAATCAAAGGGGGGAATCTGTGAGGCTTGACTTCTGGAGATCAGAGAGAGACAGAGAAGGGGAGTGGTGTTTATAGCACCCAGCACTGAGATCTTGGCAAACCACATTCTTGCAGTGGCCTCTGAGCAGAGATCCCAGGCAGCTTCTCTGCCCATCTGCAGAGCTGAGCTGGTAGCCCTTTCTGGCCAGAGGGCCCAATTTCTAGTTCTGCCTGATTTCAGTCTCCAGGGAATAAGCCATACTGGCCCTGGAACCCATTCTACCACCCCATGCAGATAGGAAAGCAAACTCACAACACTGCCCAATTGCTGAGCATAGCCTCCAGTCCCTGCCTCTCCAAGAAGCCTGGGCAGAGGATATGGGCAGTTACAGAGCCCATCCTACAACCCTGTTAGGTCAGAGAGTCAAGCCAGGAGACTGGACCAACTGTTAGCCTTTGACCCCACATAAGCAGGGAGCCTAAACAGTGACCCTGGGCAGCCTTGGAGCCTAGCCTACAGTACCACCAAGCTGCAGAGCCCAGCTGACAGCCCTACTGTAGGAATTTAAACATTTCACTACAAAAAAATCAGCTAAGCATAGAAGAATACAGTAGTGCAGAAAATGAAGAACAAAAAAGCTATAGAGCACATAGAAAACAAGTAACAAAATAACAGAAGTAAACTACCAAGTGTGAATCACGAAGAAATAGAAAATTTTAACAGACCAAAAAGACATTGAATCAGTAACCAAAAACCTCTCAACAAAGAAAAGCTCAGAACTTAATGGCTTCACAGTGAATTCTACCAAATATTTAAAGAAAATTTAATGCCAATCTTTTCTGAATGCTTCCAGAAATTGAAGACAGAACTCTCCCAAACTTATGAGGCCAGCATTATTCCAAAACCAAATGCAGATAAGGACACTAAGAA